>NC_064630.1:501769551-502071489 GCF_023864275.1 Schistocerca cancellata | reverse complement strand
GCTTCTTTAGTACATCAAATTCTGCACAGAAATTAGAGTCATCTTAGATTTAAAAATCTAGTCAGTTGCTGTGGTTCATTTCTGACTGTATCACTATTAGGCTAAGAATAATACGAATATAAACATGACACGATAAGTGTATTCTTCCGCGTTTGCTGTTGTCTCCCTCTAGTTTCGTAGTTTATTAGGCAGACAGGATTTAAATGAGATAGCAACAAACACGGAAGAATACATGGCAAAATGTTTATATTCGTATTATTCTTATTGTGAATGGTGAAGAGAATACTGCTTGTGATTCACATTTCATCAGGTTACTATTAGCAACCATCTCTTCTCACAGGTAGGAAAAAATTCAGAACGTAGAGTTGGCCATATTGAAAAACATCCCAAACAGACTTGCCAGTCGGATTTTCGTAGTACATTGAAATTCTAATACATTCGAAGATGAACAATACGGAATTTGTATTTACTTCGTTGGATAATGTATGAAAATGCAGTGGTCGAAACTCGGGGCGGAGAAAAAAAAGCTCGTCTTCCACGTTTTTTTTTACATTTACTTACTGATGCAGAGGTTTTGGCGCCAGTATTTATCTTTGTGCCTACAAAGCATGTCTGTGTAGCGCTACATATATATATGATGGCAGAAGTTAGTTGTGGCGGCACCTACCAACATTTTTCAGAACTTCCGCTTGCTTTGCACTCGATTCTAAGCTGCAGGCGGTTTTTTGGATTACAAAAACCGGGAAAAAAGTGCGGCTTAGATTTGAGTAAATACGGTAGTAGTTCATTCTGTGAAGGGTAGTTAGGGCAGAATCTAATACAAATGAGGATATACTTATTGTTGTTAACATTTAAAAGAATACTGGGCCTAGGAAACCAACCATTTATGCCAATATTTAAAGCATGAGCGCACGATCGCACGTGTGCATGCATGTTTATCTCTTTTACAGACAATAGCTGTGGCTGAATTGTGTCTTTTAATTAAGATTAAACAGGGAATAAGAAAATAACTTGGAAATTAGCTCAAAAACTACTTTTTGATATACTTACCAATTATTTGTCTAAAGAAAAGTAGAAGAAAGACTATGTTCGAAACATTGATTCCCAGCAGGGAATGGTTTTTGATGTGAGTGGAATGTAACTGCTTTGATAATACAGAATAAATACAAACTTAATAATCTAGTAGCAGCAAATAGATTCCTGGTGGAGAGTCACTGACAATAAGTATTTAATGGAGGTTGAAGACTATTTGGAAAAGCATGAAGGAGAAATAAAATTAATAAGAAGACTTATTACTAGATGATTTAATATATGTATGTTGTGGCATTGCAAGAAGTGTAGGTAAAAAGGTACAACAAGAAAGAATCAGGAAACAAAATGTTTGAAATAATCAGGTAGAGTTGATATGCTATGGAGAAACTTCATCGCTGGGATGTATGATGATAAGGGTCAGAGGTTCTACATAATGTTAAAGATTTATGATGAGGTGTACACAATTTTATGTAGGCACTGGAGAAAAGAAGGATGGTTGAACCCAAGGAAGGGACAGTCTAATCCTTGGTCACATACATCAATCATCAGAATGACCTGAACTGTTTTTTTTCTTTTTTTTGTGTAGATGGATTAATAAAGGGACACTCACTATGAAAGGATAAAAAGTTATTTACACAGTCTCTGCTCACAGGAGAAGGTGCAAGCACAGCTCTTATGTAGGCAAGAAGCTGTACTTTGACTGTTGGTCACACTATTGATGTGTTCTCCAAAATAGTTAAAGGCTAATAGACTTACCTGGGCACTGATGATTCTTTGCATTTACATTTCTGCACATTTGACTTAGCACAGATCTGAGATTTGAAATTGCAGAGTGTAATGTAGGTTAAAATGGCAGCATGCAACTCCTTATAGTAAAGATGAACCTAAACATTTTCTATCTCAATAAATTTGAGGCAGTGAACTAAAAGCAATGTAAATGCAGTTACCTTTGAGAAAGAGTACTGGAATAATGATGTAGCCTGATCAAACAGTACAACTATCTCATATTCTTATGTATGAAAAGAATGTACATATAAAATAACTGGATGATAATAAAAGGGGAATCGAATACAAACAGAGCAATAAAATGCAAAATGGGAAAGTCAATAACTAGATTATATCATGTAATGAACAGTGGTGTGGTTCAACATACACTAGTACTTTGAATGAAGTACCTTACATATGAAACAAGGTCATAAAAGAGATACTTCATCTTTTATCTTAGCAAGCTAAAGTACATGATAAATGCTTTTCTACAGTGAAAATGCAAAGGGAAGAGCTCTGCTCTCACAAATTTTGAAAAAAGAAAGTGCATGTATGAAATTATGAGTCAAGACATTTGTTACAAAGAAAAGTTATAGTAAATGTGATGGTGGTTTCTGAAATATGTACAGATAAGTAAGTAGAGACACTGTGGACCATAACTGCCAAATTTATCGTGTGGAATCACATATTCATTAATTAAAAAGGATTTAAAAAATTAAATATGTTTATACATGGTTCAGCTGTTTGAGGAAATAAGAAGGGTTTGGTCTTAAGGGATCTTAAGTGGACTTAATAATATAATTTGGTGTGCAAAATATCATAAATATAATATGATATAAGACATATCATGAATTCATAGCTCGAATATCCTCAATTCACTAAACTCTGTATTCTATCGGATAGTTTGGAATATAGTGTTGTGCAGCAGAATAATTTTATTGCACATGTTTAAATTTTTGAGTTCTCTCAGGTGAGCTCATAACAGAGAAGGTTAGCGTTGAGTCAGTGTGCCAGTGAGAATGCCAACAAGGCATACCACCACTGTAACAGCTGTCAGGACATGAGGTGAGTACTGCCACACAACCTCAGAGTGAGGTAGGCAGAAATGCAAACACTGCTGTGCTACATAACAAAGCACAGTGATATAACTTCACCGCGAAGTGCCATTGAAAAATCAAATATAGGCAGACCAAACTGAGCCTGCTGACCCAGAATAATTACTGAATTACCACAGAGAGGCAAGAAGCATTGGTTGGTCTGATAAATGAGGGCAAATTCACTGCATCATAGGCGCAGACTTGACCATTTAAATAACAAGGCTTTTGTAGCTGAAGATGACATTCTGTCATGCTGCCATTCTGTCAGTGTCCCTAAAACCAGAGACAGAGACAGTGAAACCACAATACGCTGATTGATAATGACCAGCCTGCTACCTGCTTGCTGACTTCAACACTCAGATGCAGCCAACCAGAGGCACACCACAGCTATGGTCTCCCACTGTTGCCTACTGGGCCGTTGCAAATGAGAAGAATGATGTGCGGCCAGTCTTCCAACAGTATGGTCATCGAAGATGATCTGTAAGCTGCCATATCCACACCAACCAGGTATGATGTATATGTGCAGCCTCCTGGCTGACTCATGAGCATCTGATGCCCTTCAGTTGCTCCACAGTGAATGGCTAGGATCTAGTCTTCACGGCAACTGATATGCTGGACCTCAGTTGGCAGTCTCCACCTGAGTGCACAACAGACTTCTTTGAGAGTATTCAGGTGGAAGCCTCACTGGGTTATTGCGGAATGTCCAAGTACTGGTGCTTTCCTCAGCCTTCTACCACAGCCAATATAGCATGTGGCCATGGCAGTAACATGTGGAAGTGAGGTTACGATGTGCTGACAAGGCATTAACACTTCTTCTGCGTTTAAGCTCGGCCACTGACCGCAGCTCTGAACGCACTTATAACTCTCTAAATTTTGCACGGTACATAAATGTTATTGCAAATATCACTGCATTAATGACACCTCCAGGCATGAACTACACCCCTCACCAAAACTCTGCAACCGACCTCCTGTTCACAATGTGACCTCAGCTTCCCAGGTTGCAACTTTGGCATATGGAACTGGTCATCTGATGTTCAGACATCAGAATTGGTGTCAGAATATTGGCTATCACCTCAGGACTTTGGCAACAATGGAACCCTGCTGACTGCTGCCACTCCTAGGAAGACTGCTCAACTACAGCAGGGTTGCAGTTTCATCAACACATGGTATGGAGAGTGCAGTATCTATTTTTGTGCTCTTGTTTGACTATAAGGATCATAGGGATGCAATGAGGTTTTTTTTCTGTGTGTCCAGCTGTATTGATATGTATTTTATAAAGGAAGTGAGTGCAAATAATGATCAAAGATGGTATCTATCAATATGTATTGTTTTCAAGGGGCACTGTGTGTTTTATTGTGAGTCTAGCTCATTCATTATCTTTAAGTATGGGTAAATGATATTCCTGAGTAGCTATTCTGGTGGAACATTATGTTGTAGTAAGTGTATGATAGTAGTGTATTTAAGTGTCTGCATCATTATTTTATGTCTCTCTCTTTTGTTGGGTTTTGTATTATTATCGGGTCAAACACGTCATCATCGATTCCATACGGTGCTGCCATGGAGGAAACATTGAGGATTTTATCAGCACCAGTAGCTCATTTTCAGGAGAGCAATGCATAGCAAATCACAAGCACTAGGGATATGCTTAACAAAGTAAAGGCTATAGGTGCAGATTGTACAGTTTCAGAGTACTGAAGAAGAGAGAGAGAGAGAGAGAAAGCAATAGCTTATTTAAGATTCCAGAATATGTGGAGGAATTTCAGAGCAGTTGTGAGGACTGGTTTCTTGAAAATCGTGACATGAGGAATAACAATATTACAGAGAGGGGGCAAAGAAGAGATAGAGAGAAATATGAGAGGAGGAATCAGGAACAATTATGGTTGAAGAGCATTTGTAGTGGACTAGACAATGCAAAAAGATGTTAATAATGAAAGGCTGTGGAAGTTGCTGTAATTTTACTTGATATGCAAAGTATTAGCATCGTGGAAGTAATGGAGACTAGTGTAAAGGTATCAGATCCAATATCCTGTGAAAATGTGGAGTCTGAAGTACATGAAGTGTCAAACAAAGTGAGTGAGTGCTGTACAGAAGTAAATGGGTATGTGAGCAGCAACATGGGTAATACTGAATTAGGTGCAGTAGTATCTAAGCCACTGGTTGATAATGGTTGTTGTTTTGAAGCTGTCAAGACTAGGTCAGATTTACAAGGAAGTGCATGTGCCACTGATTTTTGTGTCATGCAGAGTGGAACAGCAGACTGTGTTTTTAAGGTAGGTGCCATCAAGAATGCACAGGAAGCTGTTGATTTTGTTAGTTGTATAGCAAATTTTATGAATAATGAAGGGGTACAAATACATTATTTCTGAAGTATGCTGATTCTTCACATTTGGTGTGGCACAACCTTCTCCAAAGGGGGAGAGGATGGAACAGAAGAAAGGAGAAAAATGTTTGTAAGGCTAAAAATCAAGCCAATGAGACTGAATCATTTCAGGAATGTGTGTCTGAGGATCAGAGTAAATCTGACAATCCTTGCAATGTTGTAAGTAAAGAGGATAAGAGGAAACATTGTGTAATTATTCATAAAACCACAGCAGCTGAGTGAGACAGTTGCAAGCAAGGCAACATAGCAAGGGTCAATTATCATGAACATACACTCCTGGAAATGGAAAAAAGAACACATTGACACCGGTGTGTCAGACCCACCATACTTGCTCCGGACACTGCGAGAGGGCTGTACAAGCAATGATCACACGCACGGCACAGCGGACACACCAGGAACCGCGGTGTTGGCCGTCGAATGGCGCTAGCTGCGCAGCATTTGTGCACCGCCGCCGTCAGTGTCAGCCAGTTTGCCGTGGCATACGGAGCTCCATTGCAGTCTTTAACACTGGTAGCATGCTGTGACAGCGGGGACATGAACTGTATGTGCAGTTGACGGACTTTGAGCGAGGGCGTATAGTGGGCATGCGGGAGGCCGGGTGGACGTACCGCCGAATTGCTCAACACGTGGGGCGTGAGGTCTCCACAGTACATCGATGTTGTCGCCAGTGGTCGGCGGAAGGTGCACGTGCCCGTCGACCTGGGACCGGACCGCAGCGATGCACGGATGCACGCCAAGACCGTAGGATCCTACGCAGTGCCGTAGGGGACCGCACTGCCACTTCCCAGCAAATTAGGGACACTGTTGCTACTGGGGTATCGGCGAGGACCATTCGCAACTGTCTCCATGAAGCTGGACTACGGTCCCGCACACCGTTAGGCCGTCTTCCGCTCACGCCCCAACATCGTGCAGCCCGCCTCCAGTGGTGTCGCGACAGGCGTGAATGGAGGGACGAATGGAGACGTGTCGTCTTCAGCGATGAGAGTCGCTTCTGCCTTGGTGCCAATGATGGTCGTATGCGTGTTTGGCGCCGTGCAGGTGAGCGCCACAATCAGGACTGCATACGACCGAGGCACACAGGGCCAACACCCGGCATCATGGTGTGGGGAGCGATCTCCTACACTGGTCGTACACCACTGGTGATCGTCGAGGGGACACTGAATAGTGCACGGTACATCCAAACCGTCATCGAACCCATCGTTCTACCATTCCTAGACCGGCAAGGGAACTTGCTGTTCCAACAGGACAATGCACGTCCGCATGTATCCCGTGCCACCCAACGTGCTCTAGAAGGTGTAAGTCAACTACCCTGGCCAGCAAGATCTCCGGATCTGTCCCCCATTGAGCATGTTCGGGACTGGATGAAGCGTCGTCTCACGCGGTCTGCACGTCCAGCACGAACGCTGGTCCAACTGAGGCGCCAGGTGGAAATGGCATGGCAAGCCGTTCCACAGGACTACATCCAACATCTCTACGATCGTCTCCATGGGAGAATAGCAGCCTGCATTGCTGCGAAAGGTGGATATACACTGTACTAGTGCCGACATTGTGCATGCTCTGTTGCCTGTGTCTATGTGCCTGTGGTTCTGTCAGTGTGATCATGTGATGTATCTGACCCCAGGAATGTGTCAGTAAAGTTTCCCCTTCCTGGGACAATGAATTCACGGTGTTCTTATTTCAATTTCCAGGAGTGTAGAACAATGTAAACTGTGTTTGGCATCACTAAGTGCCAATGCACGTGGTAAAGTGCCAAAGAGGATGAGGATGTTGGTTCTAAAAATGTAAGAATAAGAAAGTGTGGCTCTGAAAGACATAGTTAATCTGCAAATAACTGTAAGATAAGGTAGGTAGCTACTGGCCACTACATTGTATATGGCAGTACTGCAAGTAGTTGTTGTCTAAGCTTAGTTTTAAGGCTGTGCATTTTGAGGAAATGTACGGGAATTTTTTGTTTAAAAGACAAAGATTCAGACAATATACCAAAACAATGGGTTAAAAAACCACAAGACTAGTAAAACTGTAAAATTAAGTATAACTTGTAAACATGGAAAAAGGATAATGTAGCATACTATAAAAACAAAAAAAGGGATTGACAAACTGAAGTTTAAGAATTGTGATACAGAATTTGGAGACAAAGAGACAATCCATGTAAGTCAGCTCTCACAAACAACAAAATTGGTGCAGTAGGCACAATGTACAATTGTGAAGTAGATATATGAGCTTAGCACAGAAGATTTATCAAAGGAAAAATCTGTGATGAATTTTTCAAAGGGAGGAGTGTTATGTAACAGAATAAAATAGTTTAATTTTTCATTTTACATGTTATCATCAAATTTCTAATTTATTTCACCATTCACTGAGGACTATTTTCCTTGCAACTGAAAATTCATGAAACGTTACAGGATCCCTGAAAGAATTATGTGTAGTTTTAAATAGCTCTTTACTGATTTAGTTTAAAATTATTGGTAACACAATGTTATGAATGAAATATCTTTAATTTTTGCAGAGTCTCTCAGCATCAAATGGCACAAAACTGTGTGCTCTAATTCCATGTTTTGTTCCATGTATTTGTACATAGCAATAACTTTATAACAACTGAAGTGCCGCTGTGCCACATTCTTGTTTTAATTTGGTATATAACATTTTAAAAATCTTTGTTCTGTGTTATGTACTTACCAATCTGTGACTCAGCAACAAGTGTGTTGTTGCGATCACATAGAGGGCTGAATGGCAATCCTAACTCACGTTCCTTATCTCCTTGTCTGAAGAACTCCTCAAGAAGTTGAGAAGTCCATCTATGGTGGAGATCCCATCGCTTAGCAGGATGTGATATGTCACAACAGTGAAGCACCAGTGAAAGAGCCTTGGACTTGTCCACACTGCAAAGACATGATCGTGCAAAACAAAATTCATGAAAATACATGAGCAAACACAGGCAAAGAAGAAAATATGTTTTCTTTGAACAAGATAGTCAGGTAACAATTACCTTATAGTAAAAATACAACTGAGAAAATTTTAAAATCATATGGAGAGAATAAGTGGTCAATGCTTACCTCCAGGAAGTAAAACTTCAAGTACTTACTGAAGGAAACATTAAAGTGAAAAAAAACTAAACCTAATTTTTGGAACTTGTATGTTCTTTCCTTAGCGAGAAAATAGGGATAGGTTGGGAAATTTTGGAAAGGAGAGGTGGGTCACATAGGCCCTGGGTTGAGGTGGATCCAACTACAAATATGAGGGGAAACTCAACACAAAGGTAAGCACTAGTCTCTCATGCTGTCTCTCTAATTTCATAGAAAAAGATACATATTTTTTCTGACTAAGTTCACATGACTTCAATAGTTCACTTTCACTCTAGGCTTTGGAGAAATGCTTGTAATTGTGAAGGATACACAACATTTGGCAAAACATTCTTTTTCTCAAATAACATATTGTAGCTTAGACAAAAGCCTTCTTCATTTCAACTTGAAAGAGTTGGAGCCGGACATGAAACCACGTGGAAACTACTGAAGAAATGTGGAAGTGAGTCTGCAAGGTGAAGACTGTTTACATTATTTGTATCATTCATGTACTCCTATAGACACTGAACATGCACTATAACATTATTAGCAAAAAAGGAGAAATAATCTAGCATTTCCAAACAATCTGAAAGTTACATTAATGGAAATTTCTCAAATGCTGAATATCAAAGCAATCATACAAGAGAAACATGTTACACTGTTTCCATTTAGGCATCTCCAACAGCCTGAAAAATCAAGAGGGGCCTGGCACTTGCCAGTAATCAGAGTGGGTATGTGGGAAGCCTATTGTGGATGTCTTTGTAATTTATAGTCATTAGTGTCTTAAATATGAATGCTAGATTTAGCAGTAGTATTTAAAATTTAGGCCCTCTGGTAAAAGGTTTAACCCATGATGATCTATGCAAGTCTATGCAAGAATAAATAGGTGTGACATACTGTTAGGTATCAAGGAATGTGTAACTACCATATGATTTATGAGAAAAACCATGAAAAGCATGGGCAGACATTTGTGGAGCTCTGTATACCAGGAAATAACATGGTCCCTGCATGTGAATGCAACTATCAGTCATGGCTATTGCATAGTGTCATATCTTATCTGCTGTATAGACATCAGTCATTCATTACTGTAAGGTAAAAATGATAGAGACTACAAATCATTGTGAATAAAAATAAAACTATCACAAATAAAACACAAAAATAATTTCTTAAAATCCATTTGCAACATACTGACACAAATAACATTTGAAATTAATGAACCTTACCTGGCCTCAGCGAGTGTCAGGAGATTCCTCATGTTTTTCAGCTGCTGAAAATGGAAACTCATGTCTGTTGCTAAAACCATATCAATAACAAGAGTGCGGAACTCCCGAAACTCTTCACGTGACAGATTTTGGAGGATGTTACATTCCTCATCCCGCATCACCCTTTAAAACAGAAAAGAAAATGGGTAAGTTCTCTTCAATAAATACACAACTATAAAAGGTATAAAGCTGAACATTAAACTGGAGAAATTTCCCTGTCTGGCAAATACAAAGTATTACTTTTTTGTTAATTGATAACTGTTTCTCAGATTAAGAAAAAATCTATTCTCCTTTGCAATTCTTAGAGAAAATTAGAAATCAACAATGTATAATTATTATAATAAAGGAAAACAATTAATTCAGAACTGTAGATCAGGAAATACAAAAAACATATACACCAGTACTCAGAGGCGACTATGGGCCCAGATTTTTTTAAAGTCACTCAAGATTTAGCTGAGTTAGTGCCTTCTGCCAAATCACCTCCACAATTGTCAATGTTGATAGACTCAGAGTGGTAAAGAACTTCATAATCTTTCTGTTACATTGAGTACCTGCCGGCCGGAGTGGCTGAACAGTTCTAGGCGCTTCAGTCTGGAACTGCGCGACCACTACGGTTGCAGGTTCAAATCCTGCCTCGGGCATGGATGTGTGTGATGTCCTTAGGTTAGTTAGGTTTAAGTAGTTCTAAGTCCTAGGGGACTGATGACCTCAGATGTTAAGTCCCATAGTGCTCAGAGCCATATGAACCATTGAGTTCCTTTGTCATTCCTTTCTTGGTCTTTCTGTTGATTTTGTGCTACTTCTCTCAAGATCAATATTTATGTCTCCAGGTCTGTATATTTAGTAATGTAAAAGTGTAATTAGCTTTGAAGTGTGACATAACAGTTTTCTCTGTTTTATTTACCAGATGACTGGGAAAAATACATGCTACATTCATCAAAATTATTAACGCTTAGTATTGTGTTGCACTATAGAACCATCCCCTTTTGTCATAAGCCTCATCACCCAGTTTCATTATCCACATTAAATTCCAATAGAGAAATACACAATGTAGCGAATTCAGTAGTTTCTACAAAATGAAAAGCAATTCTTCTACTCATTTATGATTTATATATAATATATTTTTTGCAAAGCATTATAAATATGAATTTATAATTGTTTCATACCTAAAAGAGGCACTTATATGATGATTTTCTAGGACAGCACGATCATTATATAATAATGCTGTCTCTGTGCCTGACATGACATGGAAGTTGTTGGTTGTACCTGTATGTTCATAGTCATGAATTAAAGCTGCAACAAGGGTTGCAAAGATCTCCAGATCTGTTAGCCAGTTCTGAAACAGAAGATATGCACTGAAAGATATAAAAATACTTAACTTCAGCAAAAAAAAATATAGCTGTTGTACATGAAGTAATAGTGAGACAGAAAAAAAGTAATACAAGCAAACATGAGAGCAGGATGAAAATAGAATGGAGTTATAACCAGAAGTATAACAAATATTCTGTTTACACCACAGCTGTAAGTCTGATCTTGGAGTTGCTGCTTCCATTAACTGGGACAGAACTCCAGCAATGCAGATGATGATGGCTTTAAGAACGAATACTTGACTAACTTATTAATATTATGTTTTGTATTGTCTTAATTTCTCCTATATTACAAGTAATTTGTTTGTTCACCGTGCCTATCAATGTTAAAGGAAGTTTAACCAGAATTAAAACATGAGCATGAGAAGGCAAAGAGATCTATATCTTGTTCATTACAAAGATATTGTTTTTTACAATCAGAGACATAATCATGGCCACACTGTGTAATACATGGAGTGCCAGTATCAGCCTCAAATCTATTGTTTTAGTATCATTTCAAATATTCAATAGCCAGGGTTTCTGAAGCCATATATCTACAGAGAGTATACATTTTTATATGTACCCTTTACTTGCATTCTCTAATTTTCAGACATGTATAGGATATCTTACTGTTTATCACACACACACACACACACACACACACACACACACGACCACTGTCTCCAGCCACTGATTGCTGGCAGTTGCTGTATGTATTTCAATCTCAGTGGCCAGAGACAGTGGTCATGTGTGTAGTAGTTGTGCTTGTGAGAATATGTGTGTGTTTTCTACTTTTGAAGAAGGCCTTTTGGCCAAAAGCTCAAATGTATAGCAGTTTTTTTGTTGTGCCTGTCCGCAACTCAACGTATCCTCTATAAGACAAATAGCAATATATCCTTTAGTTTTTATTTGCTGAATATTAAATGGTGAATCAATTCTGCTTCTACATTTATAACTACAGACACAATCTACAATCTTCAGTTATGAAGGTACATGCATAGTAGAGATGAATCAACTATAAAATATCATATTCATGTCTGAAGTATATGAAAATTATAGAATGCAAGTAAAAGGTGTACATAAAAAAATCTCAGGAAAGACTCAGTAAACTATAAGACATGAATAATTTGAGGCCAGGCCTAGATATCATTCCCAGATAATCTAAAGAAGGAACATTCTAGTTTTTTCATGAGATCCAGTAGGTCTAACAACTTCATTGTCCATTACCCAAGCACAGGTCAAAATACAATTAAATGTCACACTGTCATCAGATATCTCATGAAAGGAAAGTTGGTGCCTCAAGATGTCTCCTACTGTTGAGAACCACCTACTACTGACTTCCACTGTTGAGCTGCTGTGAATGGGTTCAGTGCATGGTGACAAACTGGAATCAGATATGGTGAAGAAAACAGGGTTTATTTCGACAATGATGATCTTTGTATGCAGTGTGGGAAGTCTTACTGTGAATAGCTCAATCCAGTGTTTTCTACACCTACATCTACATGGATATGCTGCAAATAATATTTACATGCCTGGCAGAGAGTTCATCAAAGCACCTTCACAAAAACTGTCTATTATTCCAATCTCGTACAGCATGCGGAAAAAAAGGAACACCTATATCTTTCGGTGCGAGCTCTGATTTCCCTTATTTTATTCTGGTGATTGTTTCTCCCTGTATAGATCACATCAAAAAAATATTTTCACATTCGGAGAAAATTGGTGATTGAAAATTCATGAGAAGATTCCACCACAACGTAACATGCCTTTGCTTTAATTATGTGCATCCCAAATTCTGTATCATTTCAGTGACCCTCTCTTCCCTATAATACAAACATCGCTGCCCTTCTTTGAACTTTCTCAATGTACTTCATCAATCCTACCTGGTAAAGATCCCACACTGTGCAGCAGTATTCTAAAAGAGGACGGACAAGCATAGCATAGGCAGTCTCTTCAGTAGATCTCTTTACATTTCATAAGTGTCCTGCCAATAAAACACAGACTTTACTTAGCCCTCTGCACAACATTTTCTATGTGTTTCTTCCAATCGAAGTTGTTTGTAATTGTAATTCCTTGGTATTTAGTTGAATTTACGGTCTTTAGATTTGACTGATTTATTGTGTAACCAGAGTTTAATAGATTTCTTTTAGCACTCATGTGGATGACCTCACACTTTTCACTATTTAGAGTCAACTGCCAATTTTCAACCCATAAAGATACCTTTTCTAAATCATTTTGCAATTTGTTTTGATCTTCTGATGACTTTACTAGCGATAAACACCTGCAAACAACCTAAGATAGCTGCTCGGATTGTCTCCTAAATTGTTTATGCAGATGACAAACAGCAAAGGGCCTCTAACACTACCTTGGCAAATGCCAGAAATCACTTCTGTTTTACTCGATGGCTTTCCGTCAATTACTACGAACTGTGACCTCTGACAGGAAATCACGAATCTAGTCACTTAACTGAGATGATATTCCATAAGCATGCAATTTCACTGCAAGCAGCTTGTATGGTACAGTGTCAAAAGCCTTCTGGAAATCTAGAAATATGGAATCTGTTTGAAATTCCTTGTCAATAGCACTCAACATTTTGTGTGAGCAAAGAGCTAGTTGTGTTTCACAAGAATGACGTTTTTTAAATCCATGTTGACCATTTTCTTCGAGATAATTCATAATGCTTGAAATCAATATATGTTCCAAAATTCTGTTGCATATCAAGATTAATGATGTGGACCCAAGGTAGCATGTATTACTACTGATACGAACACACTTGACTGGTTTGGCATTGCACACAACATGCTGTCATACCTAGTAGTGACACAAAAGATAATGAAACATCAGTACAATGGGCATCTTATATGATAGCCACAGGTTTAGCATCTCAGACCAGCCTTCTAGGAACCATTTTACAAGCAGACAATGTTGCTCAGATGCAGAAAATACATTGTAGGAATGTCTCCATACCATTATCTAATTTCTGTGGCCTGCCAAATGACATGGCCATGTATTGCACTACCCAAGAATCCGCTTACATCTCTTTTGTAGAGGACTAAAACAACTGGTCCAAGTGTTGTGGCGTAGCAAGACAGCCACGCCACTCGGAGGTAGCCGAAAGGCACGCGTACACACACGCCGGCTGGCGTGAGTTCTGGAACAGGATACTTGATGAGTGCTATAGAGAAAAATATGCAGTTCCTCGGATACTTAACTTTATTGCATCCTTGTGGTACATTGCTCTTGACTATACAAATTAGACTATCTTCAGATACGGTTAATGGCGCCTTGCTAGGTTGTAGCCATGGACTTAGCTGAAGGCTATTCTAACTATCTGCTCGGCTAATGAGCGATGCTTCGTCAGTGTAGTCGCTAGCAAAGTCATCGTACAACTGGGGCGAGTGCTAGTCCGCCTTTCTAGACCTGCCATGTGGTGGCGCTAGGTCTGCAAGTACTGACAGTGGCGACACGCGGGTCCGACATGTACTAATGGACCGCGGCCGATTTAAGCTACCACCTAGCAAGTGTGATGTCTGGCGGTGACACCACACCAAGTGCAGCAAATATGGGTGGTCTTTCACATATTATTGTTAAGAACTCCTATACCTATCAAACAAGTGGATTACATGTTGTATCCAATATGGTGGTCTATGAAGACACTGGAGCTTAATACTGCCTTGCTGAAGAGTGTCATTGAATTTCAATGGTTGATTTCATATATATTTAGATCAGCCTCAACCTGCCATTTATTTAGTAGTTTTACTCAAAACAGTGGCTTTGACTCAATTATGAGTTTATTCACAAGTTAATACATTTGAGAATGGTTTGAAATTGAGTCATACCACTGTATGAATGAAACTACAACGTTACTGTCAACTGAAGCTTTTGATTTCAGTAATCATACGAGAGTGTCACTAAATGTTTACAGACTTCATACAGTAAATAATTTTCCTGCTTTAATGTGCTAATCACCTCGTGTGCTTGACAAAAAGTTTCAGGTGAGTGATCCTCCACCTTCTCGGTACATAATTATTTTCATGATATGGTTAGTGAATTTTGTCATTTACCTCTTGACACTAGGGGGATATTTTTGAGGGATATGTCCTGAACGTAGCTGATTGATACTCCAGTTCATAGGCAACATGTTCTTAGTGCGTTCAACTTCTATAGAAGTTTAGAGATGTTGGCTTGTTTGCTATTCAGCTGGAGTGAAATACTAAGTTCATTATATTGGAATGCTACTTATGAATCACCATAGTGAACAAAAAGCTGCTGACCTCCAATGAACATATCAGATTTGTGAAATATTGACAGCATACAAAGGTGCTTCTCATCTCGCCATTTCAGACTGATTAGTTTCTCTAATATTTATGACTGGAATGTCATTTTTCCTTTCTTCGATTTCCCTGTCATTAATAGCATTTGTTTGTATGTACACCTGACTTTACCAGATTTTGATGGAGAGTACTCCTGAAGTAGTGTTTATTTTTGGAACAGAGACAAATTTGGAAGGATTAGATTTTTTTTTTAATTTATGATCCACACATGCTTTTTCTTGGTCTTCACAGTCACTAGTGCAGTGCGTGCAACATCACGATACTAATGACCTGACGCTAAAACCATGTATGGTAACTGATTCTAACAAGTCAACGGGAATACTCAACCAAAGTGATATGTTCATCAAAACAGTGGAAAGTATAAGGAATTTTCTAAGTAGTATAGAAAATTATTCTTCCAGTTTTTGGATGTGGCGATGGTAACCCATCTTTAATATTCTGAATATATGAGAGAAAAATGGAGTATGAAACACTCATTCAATCTAACTGGAGAAATTACTGAAACCTTTGACATCAAGCAAAAGAAAGCAGAGGGTGGCAAACATCAAGAATGCCCTACAAGACTCGCTGGGTCAATGTATTTACCATATAAGTGGTAAAAGTACAAGAAATGTAAAAATGATGTTCAGAAACAAATTCTTATTGTAAGAAATATCATTTGATATGTGGATATGTGTGCTTCAAAATGTGCCACAAACAACTCCAGCAGTAAATGGTCTTGTTATGAGTGAAATTGTGAATATATCACAACTGTAACTTACGTGTTTTTGTTTATGTACAATACAAATACATCAAAAATGAATCTAAAAAGTGTAAATATTATAGATAACTAATTTCAACTCTTCCAGTGTCTGCACAAATTACAGAACAAAGAAACAGTTGGGAATGGTCTTTGTATGAGGAAGCATTCAGCACCTGAGGCAATGCCACCGAGTCTCTCAGGTCAAAGTTGTAGTGTCAAATGAGTAATCTGATTCACAGCTTTAAATTTACATTTAAATTACATATTTGCAACTGGCAATTAACATTATTCAGCACTGTGGTAAAATCTTCTTGGACTTCTGTGTCAATCTTCAGTGTGTCAGTGTGTTTACTGAAACTTCATGAATGTCTTGAGGATTGACGATAAAACCAAGAATCATTCACTGCGGAGCTTTGCTCTGAAAATCTTCAACTACACATACAGAGTAATGTTATGGAACAGATTTTGTTGATACAAAATGCAACTGGAAAATATCATTGAGCAAAACAAACTTGTGTTGACACGAAATGCAATTAGGATATCTCAGCGGTCAACAGAAAGTAATTTTATAGATATTCCTTTGTAACATTGGTATTTTGTTTGTTAATGACTACAGCAATTTAACACCCTGTTTGTTATTATTTTTGTACTATGGAATGGGCCAATTATTACGAAAAAATGCAATCTGATTGCGAATGCTGAAAATATACTAGCAAAAACCAATAAAAACAATAATCTTACTTGAATAGACCTACATTAAAAACAAATGTTAAGTACACTCCTGGAAATTGAAATAAGAACACCGTGAATTCATTGTCCCAGGAAGGTGAAACTTTATTGACACATTCCTGGGGTCAGATACATCACATGATCACACTGACAGAACCACAGGCACATAGACACAGGCAACAGAGCATGCACAATGTCGGCACTAGTACAGTGTATATCCACCTTTTGCAGCAATGCAGGCTGCTATTCTCCCATGGAGACGATCGTAGAGATGCTGGATGTAGTCCTGTGGAACGGCTTGCCATGCCATTTCCACCTGGCGCCTCAGTTGGACCAGCGTTCGTGCTGGACGTGCAGACCGCGTGAGACGACGCTTCATCCAGTCCCAAACATGCTCAATGGGGGACAGATCTGGAGATCTTGCTGGCCAGGGTAGTTGACTTACACCTTCTAGAGCATGTTGGGTGGCACGGGATACATGCGGACGTGCATTGTCCTGTTGGAACAGCAAGTTCCCTTGCCGGTCTAGGAATGGTAGAACGATGGGTTCGATGACGGTTTGGATGTACCGTGCACTATTCAGTGTCCCCTCGACGATCACCAGTGGTGTACGGCCAGTGTAGGAGATTGCTCCCCACACCATGATGCCGGGTGTTGGCCCTGTGTGCCTCGGTCGTATGCAGTCCTGATTGTGGCGCTCACCTGCACGGCGCCAAACACGCATACGACCATCATTGGCACCAAGGCAGAAGCGACTCTCATCGCTGAAGACGACACGTCTCCATTCGTCCCTCCATTCACGCCTGTCGCGACACCACTGGAGGCGGGCTGCATGATGTTGGGGCATGAGCGGAAGATGGCCTAACGGTGTGCGGGACCGTAGCCCAGCTTCATGCAGACGGTTGCGAATGGTCCTCGCCGATACCCCAGGAGCAACAGTGTCCCTAATTTGCTGGGAAATGGCAGTGCGGTCCCCTACGGCACTGCGTAGGATCCTACGGTCTTGGCGTGCATCCGTGCATCGCTGCGGTCCGGTCCCAGGTCGACGGGCACGTGCACCTTCCGCCGACCACTGGCGACAACATCGATGTACTGTGGAGACCTCACGCCCCACGTGTTGAGCAATTCGGCGGTACGTCCACACGGCCTCCCACATGCCCACTATACGCCCTCGCTCAAAGTCCGTCAACTGCACATACGGTTCACGTCCACGCTGTCGCGGCATGCTACCAGTGTTAAAGACTGCGATGGAGCTCCGTATGCCACGGCAAACTGGCTGACACTGACGGCGGCGGTGCACAAATGCTGCGCAGCTAGCGCCATTCGACGGCCAACACCGCGGTTCCTGGTGTGTCCGCTGTGCCGTGCGTGTGATCATTGCTTGTACAGCCCTCTCGCAGTGTCCGGAGCAAGTACGGTGGGTCTGACACACCGGTGTCAATGTGTTCTTTTTTCCATTTCCAGGAGTGTATATGAAAAAATGATAAAAATCATCACACAGGTCACTGTTAGAGGGCATAATCATCTTTTTTGGCACAACAGATTAGTTCCTTATCTTCTCCCAAGTGAGAGATGTAGGCAAGATTTACAAGAGGCAGGGGGTGGAATTATAGAGCATATTTTTAATACAACAAAAAAGTAGTAATCTGGTCTTTTAGTTATTTGTGACTTTAATCACACAGACCTGAAACACATATTTTAAATCCTCAATATTTTGATATTGGAGTAATATTGCAAGTGGAATAATTAACATCTACATATTGTTATGAATCATTTATCAAATGATTACAATTGAGTCCACTTTAACTCATAACAAGCACAGATTACAACTGAGTCCTCTTCAACTCATAACAATAAAAAATAATAATAAAGAAGAAGAAAAAATTTTCTGTTAAATGTATGGAAAGTAATGTAATTTGGAACAACATTTAAAACAGAAAAACAGCATGTACAACTTTTTAAAGACTTTAATAAATAAGGAAGAAATACTGTTTAATGAAAAGTCACTACATTTGAATATATTGGTTGATACATCCCTTCAAAAACTAAATTGTGATTTGCATAAAAGAACTGATAAAATCTTACCATGAGCCCTGTTTGGCACAACATATAGTGGACGGTCTGTGCCACATCAGCTGCATGTAGGTTGTTATGATATGGATTTCGGTAACGACAATAACCTTCCTCTATTCGTGTAAGAAATGCCTCCAGTGTGGAAGGTGGAACCTGAAAGATATTAAATAGAATGTAAATTAATGACTATAAAGGAAATTCATCATAGTTGTGAGAACGATATAGAATATTCTTCAAATATATATAACTGTGGTTAGATGCCAAAATGTATAACATGGGTACTCTTGGTGAAGTTGCAAAGACCTGAGTGTTTATAATTAATGGAACATGATACAAAGAATGTGATTTGTTAAACTTCTTATCTAGAAAAAAGAATTCACTATTTGTCACAGTAGGTGAAAATAAATATAATGATAAATTCATAATGCAGAAATGGTACAGCAACTCTCAGGTTTTTATACTTAAACAACTGATTTTCTAAAAAATATCAACAAACAATCAAGTAAGAACAGTGACTTTGGTAATAGTACATGCTTTTTGAACAAATATTATAAGTTTACAGTACAAAATCATATAAAATAACTGTAAAGTAGATGAAAATTATTCACACCAAACAGTTTCATTCCATGCCCTCTACATACGTCTATACTTTGCACAGCACTGCAAATTGTATGGCAGAGGTGCTTTCATTATACAATATACTAGGGTTCCCTCAAACCAAGTCATAGCTTATTTTATTCCACACCCTTATCCAACTACATTTGTGTTCTGTTTCTAATGGCTTCAGTATTAGCACAATATTAAATCATAAACTTTAGTCACCAACTAACAAGTTGTCCTTTTTTCCATTCAAATAAAGCTGTAGGAAGAAAGGTTACTTGTGGGTTAGTTGTTATGTCTAATTTTATCATAACGGTGTTTGAAAGGGAAAATGGAGAGCCTGTAATATGTATGTTAATATACAGTTCTCAATAGCACTTCTTGGAATTTTCTAGTACAAGTGCAGGAATCTGTCAGTTGAGATTCTGTTGTGTCACAACTTATTTTGTGCCACATTCTTATCCAACTGAATTTGTGTTCCATCTCTAACAATTTCAGTGTTGGCATAATGTGAACAACATTTAATCATAAATTTTAGTCATAAATCAACAACTTTTCCTCATTTCATTCAAAGATAGATGTGGGAAGGAAGATTATTTCTGGGTGAGCCCATCCACAAGACAAACAAGCCTGTAAGCATTTGCACAGCACTTCTATGTATATACTCAATTTCCTGCAATAATCCAAGCTTATAAAAAGCCCAAGTATTTGAGCAACATTCCAACATGGGTAACACAAATGTTTTGTATGAAATCTAATGACTAATAAGATGAAATTTTCTATTAACATATAAAAATAGTAATGTATGGTTAAAATTCAGCATAAGCACTAATTTTATGATGTGTGTTAAATGTTATGGAACACTATTTAGAAAGTTTATGTTGGGAATTAAAATCAGACAAACAATATAGTCATTTTCAAACACAGATATAAGATTAACTGTAGTTTGGTCTGTTGTCAATTCAGAATTGGGAACCAAGGTTGAAGATCAAGATATTTTTAAAGTTAAGCTGTGTCATCATCATCATCATCATTATCATAATCAGAAGTCATTCTGCCTTGTGCCAGATCTAGGCCTGGAACTTTCTCACCTCTGGTTGTTTTGTACGTTTCTCCTCAATGCTCCTTAATTATCACTTTTGTTCTTAGCACTGTCCATTAATTGATATTCTCTTCTTCCTCACCCTTTCTTTCCCTTTACTATCCATTGAACTTCTTACTGGAGTAAGCACTGTCTTATCACATGGGGCCGAGTCTATTTTTCTTCCTTTTCCTTACAGTGTCTAAGAGGTTTCTTGTTCTCCCCCACTTTTCTCAACACCCCCTCATTTCTCAGTTCTTCTACGCACCTCACACCCTCTAGTTTCCCCCATACTTACATTTCCAGTGCTTCTGGCACTCTTCCCTCATCATTTTGTAAAGTCCATGTCTCTGCCATATATAAAGCCAATCCTTTCACCAGATTTTTATTCTCGGGTCTGCATAGTAATTTCCACTTTTTTTGTTGAGCACTTCCTTGGCTAATGCTATTACTGATCTTATATCATGACACATTTCATTTTCCAAGTATCTGAATTTTGGAACCTGCTCTAGTAGTCATCCATCTATCAGATTTGGAACTTCTCTCTTTTCCACTCAGTATTATGCTTTTGGACTTTCTCTTATTTATTTTCATTTCAGATTCTCCACATTTATTATTTAGGTATTCCAAAATTTTATTAACTACCTTCTTGGAGTCTGCCAAGATTATAATGAGATCAGCAAACCATATACTCTCCACCCTTTTGCACCTTTCACACATTTCTCTTGTTCCATCTATATACTCTCCTATGATCTCTTCCCTCCACCAGTTCCCCACTAACTCTGACTTTTTACTTAAGGTATATCTCCTTAGTCAATCTTATTTCTTTCCATTCAATACTGTTGTCAAGCAAACCATGCATGCTCATATTTAGCCATGGAAGTGTACTTTTTTCCATCACTGGTTCTCTTAGTGATAGTGCACAACTGGCACTAGCTGGGGCATTGTTGTGGTACAAAACAACAATGTAGGTTAGGAATGCAAGGCATTTAGTCACCATAGAGGAGAGGTGCACTGAAGCGATGTCATAGAGTATGGTCGATATAAACCCCCCCCCCCTTTTTTTTTGAGCCATCAGTCTTCTGATTGATCTGATGCAACCAGCCATGAATTACTCTCCTGTGTCAGTCTTTTCATCTCAGAGTAGCAATTCCAACCTATGCTGGATGTATTCCAATCTCTGTCTTCCTCTACAGTTTTTACCCTCCACCCTGGTACCATAGAATTTATTCTCTCATGTCTTAAGAGATGTCCTTTCATGCTGTCCCTTTTTCCTGTTAGTGTTTTCCATACATTTCTTATTGTGACTCGCCAATCATTCAAAGTGCCGCCGCGCAATTACGCACGTCCTCTACGTGCGGCGCTGTCTGCCAGCCATGCAGCAGCTGCGCCACCTAAGCGGCCAGCCGAGCAGCGGCTGCTAGACTGAGACTCAGTGCTTATTCGACTGCTAACGTGTACACATGTCAACTTACTCTGTGACTTATATGTGTTGTTGTGTTGTTCCGAAAAATATGTGTTAAACTTGAAGTTCTAACAATTGGCGACGAGGTAGTGGATTATTCCTTTTCACCATTGACTCACGGGGTTCCATGGCTACTGTCGAGAAACTCTTGCAAAATCTCCTTGAACAGCAAACGCTTCTAACAGCGGCGATTCGCGATTTCGTCGCGATGTCAAATGCGGGGCGTTTCTCGTCGTTGGCTATACCTCCTTTTCCTCCTTACGATGAGACGGCGGAAGACTGGTCTGATTATGAAAAACGTCTTCGACAGCACTTCTTGTCATTTCATGTCACGGACGAACAACCATTTAAGTCTCTGTTCCTTTCCTGGATTTCACCTCAAATGTATCACTTGCTGTCGCAAATGGCTCCTTTGAAGGCTCCTGCGTCTTTGTCCTTTGCTGAAATGTGCTCGCTTCTGTCTGTCTATTTTCAAAAGCAAACGCATGTGGTAGCCTATCATGTTGCCTTTTATCATTGTCAAAAACAACCAAATCAATCCTATCGCGCTTGGGCTGCTGAACTTCACGGCCTCAGTCGAAAGTGTCAATTCGTTACTGACGTTCACAAAGAATCCTATGCCGATTCCATGGTACGGGATGCTATTATCTGGTCGGCGCCCGACAAAGAAGTTCGGCAACGTGCCCTTCAGTTGTCGAATCTGACTCTAGATGAAGTTCTCTCCACTGCACAGTCTTTTGAAATTTCTCACGCCGCTGGGGCGCTAATAGAGGCGTGGGGTGATGTCGGGGAAATACAACCTCTGTGCGCTGTTGACGACACGTGCGGCGCGTCCCCGCCAGCCGACGTGGCCGCAGTGCGCTCCCACATGCAGCCTCAGCCTAGCCGTAAACAACCCGCTAAGAAACTGCAGCAAAATCCCCAGCAACTTCCTTCATGTCCGCGGTGTTTTACGAAACATTCACGCGAGGATTGTCCCCAACGTTGGGCTGTGTGTCACAATTGCAAAAAGAAAGGTCATGTGTCTTCCGTTTGTAAATCCGACCGCATACATGATATTCATGAACATGATGCTGATTCTGATTCTGTGTTGTCTGTCAATTGCACTTATCCCTTTCAGGGAAGTTATTCCTCACTGTCCAAATCCTTGGTCGAGGTGTTCGCATGCAAGTGGATACCGATTCTGCTGCCACTATAATTAATTCTCAGACGTATCTTCAGCTGGGTTCTCCACTCCTGTCCCCTGTCACTCGGCAATTACGGACGTACAATAAACAGAAGATTTCTCTCTTGGGACAGTTTAATGCTGAGGTATCTTACAAATCCGTCGTTCGCACTGTTCCCATATTTGTGGTCGACCAGAGCAATGCAGAAAATCTTTTTGGTTTCGATGCCTTTCGCGTTTTTGGGTTCTCCATTGATGACTCTGTCAATATTGTCTCTGATGCTATTCCTTATGCTCAACTGGATTCCTTGTTGACGACATTTTCTTCCCTTTTTTCTCCTGGGTTAGGCCGTGGAAATGACTTTGAAGCTCATATCACGCTCAAACCCACTGCTCGGCCTAAGTTTTTTCGGGCTCGGCCCATTCCTGTGGCCCTTCGTGTTCGGGTAAAACGGGAGTTGGATCGTCTCACTGCATCAAGGGTCTTGCTTCCTGTCACTTCCAGTGAGTGGTCCTCTCCTGTCATTGTAGTTGCTAAGCCAAATGGTGATATTCGTCTCTGTGGCGATTTCAAAGCCACTGTAAATGCTCAATGCCTCATCGACACTTACCCTATGCCCCGTCCTGAAGAACTGTTCACTAAACTTGCTGGAGGCCAGTATTTTTCTAAAATTGACCTGTCAGAAGCTTATCATCAACTTCCTCTCTATGCTGCTTCCTGGCAGTTTCTGGTCCTTAACACGCCTTTCGGCCTCTATCAATACCAACGCTTGCCATTCGGGGTTGCTAGCGCCCCTGCTCTCTTTCAGCGATTCTTGGAACAATTATTGCTCCCTGTCCCTGGGTGTATCAATTACATGGACGACATTGTTGTCACCACTGAAGAACATCTTCAAAATCTCCGCACACTTTTTCATGTCTTACAGACTGCCGGTCTTAAGTGTAATCTTCAGAAATCACAATTTTTTCAGGCCTCTATCACGTACTTGGGGTTTCAACTCTCTCGGGATGGTATTCGTCTGCTTCAACAAACTGTCGCTGCAATCGACGCCCTTCCTCGCCCTACATCTGTTAAGGAACTGCAGGCCTTCTGGGGGAAAACAGCATACTATCAGAAGTTTTTACCGTCTGCGGCTTCGGTGGTTCAGCCGTTGCATCGCCTGTTGCATAAAAACGTGCCTTTTCACTGGTCCGCGTCATGTGACGCGGCTTTCCAGAAATTAAAGACTATGCTGAAACAGGCCCCATGCCTGGCTACCTATCGACCTGGCCAACATCTTGTTCTTGCCACAGATGCCTCTCAATATGGGGTTGGGGCAGTCCTTGCGCACCATTTTTCTGACGGTTCGAAACAACCCATTGCTTATGCCTCCAAAACGCTCACGGATGCCCAACAAAAGTATTCTCAAATTGAGAAAGAAGCTTTGGCCATCATTTATGCTCTTCATAAGTTTGGTGTTTTTCTCTATGGCTCAAATTTTCATCTTGTTACGGATCACAAACCACTTGTTTCCTTGTTTCATCCATCAACGTCACTTCCCGACAAGGCTGCACACCGCCTCCAGCGTTGGGCTCTTTACTTGTCCTGTTTCAATTATGAGATTCATTTCCGGCCAACGGCTCAACATGCGAATGCTGATGCTCTGTCCCGCCTTCCCATGGGTCCTGATCAGGCATTCGATAGGGACGAACTTTTGTGTTTCAACCTGGATGTTGCCGAGCAGCGGGTTGTGGACGGGTTCCCCATCACTGGGGACAGGCTGGCGGCTGCTACGGGTTCTGACCCTACCCTCTCCCGGGTTTTATGCTGTATTCAAGAGGGTTGGCCAGATCGCCCATCCACTAAGACTTCTGATCCGTTGCAGAACTACTACACTTTGCGCTACCGCCTCACGGCTAGGGATGGTGTTATCCTCCTCTCCACTGACAACGCTTCGCCGCGTGTTGTGGTACCTGCGTCTTTGCATGCTTCGGTCTTGCGCCTCCTTCACCAGGGGCACTGGGGTGTGTCTCGCACAAAATCTCTGGTGCGCCATCATGTGTACTGACCTGGCATCGACTCTGAAATAGCACACATGGTCGCTGCCTGCGGGCCTTGTGCGTCACAGGCCGCTGCCCCGAAGTCATCACTGTCACCGTGGCCTTCGCCTGAGAAGCCCTGGGAGCGCATTCATGCTGACTTTGCGGGACCCTTTTTAGGTACTTATTGGCTCCTCGTAATTGATGCCTACTCTAACTTTCCTTTCATTGTCCGTTGCACGTCACCTACCACCACGGCAACCACCAGGGCTCTCGCCCGCATTTTTTCTTTGGAAGGCCTCCCCTCTACTCTTGTTACTGATAATGGTCCGCAATTTGCCTCTTCCAACTTTGCGGATTTTTGTACTCGTCACGGCGTTACGCATGTCATTGCCCCGCCATTCCATCTACAATCCAACGGTGAGGCTGAACGACTGGTCTGCACATTTAAGGCTCAGATGCGGAAACTTCTGACTTCTTCTGCTGCTGATGATGCGCTTCTCCAGTTCCTGGCATCTTACCGTTTCACCCCCATGGGCGATCACAGCCTGGCTGAGCTCTTACATGGCTGACAGCCCTGCACGCTACTTCATCTTCTGCGGCCTCCCACCTCACGGCCGCGGGTGCCTTCACTTGGCCGGTACACCACCGACGACCTCGTCTGGGTACGGGGATATGGCAGGCGGCCAAAATGGAGCCCGGGCCGCATCTTAAGACACCATGGCAGACACCTGTATGAAATCCAGATGGACACGGGTGTTGCAGTGCGTCATTCGGACCAGCTTCGGCCTCGGGTGCCAGCAACGCCTGTTCCGAATGCCGCCACACCACCTTTGGCTCTACCTGATGCTCGGGATCTTGGCATCTCTCAATACTTACAACGCAGCCCTCTCACTGTCATCGCGATGCCAGCACCAGAACGGACGCCACCAGGAGACGTGCCCATGCAGGAACAGGAGGACCATCCTCTGTCAGAGTACATCTACTCGCCTCCTCCGCCAACGGACGCCGACACATCGCCCATGTCTCCTGTCATATCAACTGGACTTGCCACAACGGGCAGATTGGTGCATGGGGCCCCAGCAGATTCGACCCCTACGTCTCCTGTCATCTCGACCCGTTATCATCGGGGACACTTCCGTCCGTACGGGAAGCCTCCTCCTCGAGACTTCACTTAGCCATCTCCAGGACACCTCCATCAAGACCAGTGCAACAATTTCAAAGGGGGGAAAAGTGTTGTGACTCGCCGATCATTCAAAGTGCCGCCGCACAATTACGCACGTCCTCTATGTGCGGCGCTGTCTGCCAGCCATGCAGCAGCTGCGCCACCTAAGCGGCCAGCCGAGCAGCGGCCGCTAGACTGAGACTCAGTGCTTATTCGAATGCTAATGTGTACACATGTCAACTTACTCTGTGACTTATATGTGTTGTTGTGTTGTTCCGAAATATATGTGTTAAACTTGAAGTTCTAACATTTCTTTCCTCAATGATTCTGCAGAGACCCTCCTCATTCCTTACCTCATCATATTACTTAATTTTCAATATTCTTCTGTAGCACCAAACCTCAAATGCTTTGATTTTCTTCTATTCTGGTTTTCCCACAGTCCATGTTTTACTGCCATAGAATACTGTGCTCCAAAAGAGCATTTTCCGAAATATCTTCCTCAAATTAAGGCCTATGTTGTAACTAGTAAACTTCTCTTGGTCAGGAATACGCATTGATCCAAAAAGCTTCACAGTATTAATAAATAACAGGGAAAGCATAAGACAGTGGTTAGAATGTTTCACATGTTCTGCATGCCCCCTCCCACCTACCTCTTGAGTACACTGCACAGAACATTCATATAACTATGTGATACTGTCAGAAAAATATTTCTTTGGGATGTTGCTCAACACATGCGTCACATTGGCTTGAATATTGTTTAAGTTGTCAAGGCACTGACCTGTCAATATGAATTTCTGCCTTTGTTGTTTTGTGGTAGGTTCATTTTGATAACACAAAGTCACATTGCCCATAAGGACGTTCTTCAGAAAAGAATTGTTCACATTTTGAATTTCTATCAGCATACACATATTGTTGTTTCTGTTCAGGGTGTGTGGGCCAAACTTTGCACACTGTTTTCTCATCTTCAAAACATTCTGAAGTATGCCTAGAACACTTGATTTAGAGATGTTACTCCTTTGATTTGTGACACAAGTGTTGACACACTATGGGCACATATCCTCCACTTAATACTGCCTGCTCACAACTAACTGTTCGATTGCACATTTGTTGTTTACAGTTGTTAATTCAAGCTGACACCTTAGTTGCTGCACTTGTACATCAGGACTAAAATCAGTCTCAGAATGTTTTGGATGCACAGTGTATATCAGAGACACAGAACATTTTTTAAAATGATTAACCTTGTGTAAAAAGTATACATTTCTAATAATCTTAATATATCAAGAATTAAGCTTTCACAAAATGCTATGGATGGTCACGTTTTACTGGATTTACCTGAAATTCTCATCAACTGGTGCAAACTTAGAATGGGCTTATAGTGAGTGTTGAACAATCTTAGAACATTTACTACATAGGTTTGTGACTGTGAGTGACTGGAGCAGCAAACTGAACTCATGTTAAATTTATTTTGAGAGTTTAATAATCCCACAGATTGAGTAACGCATTATCCAAAGAGAAAGTAAGACTTGTGAAACCCAAACTGTGTATGTGCACCTACGAACTGAGAGGTGTAAATGACTGTTTACAAAGTAAACCCAAATAAAAGTGAAGCTAAGTTCTAAAACTGTTTATATTGCATATTCTCTTCACACTGGGCTATACTAATAAACAGGGAGTTAAAAAAAGTGTAGAATATTTTGAGTGGTGATAGTACCTCCCCCCCCCCCCCCCCCCCAGGTATCTAGAAAAAACAAAAAAGAAAAAAAAGTTCCCAGTGAACATGGGCTCTAAAACGCACACATTAGGAGCTATGAGCACTTGTTCATCTTTGCTACTGTGAAACACATCTCTTCTACTGAATTTGTGCTCATACTTCTTTAAGTATGCATTTTAAAGCATATGTTTATTGGGTACTTTTCTTTTCTTTTTTTTGTTTCATCCAAGCTACCTCATTCCAAAATATGGAAAGCAAAGAGCTTGCAGTAGAACAGAGGAGTTACACAGTATCAAAGATGAACAAGTGCTCATAGCTCTTAATGTATGCATATTAGAGGCCTTGTTTAATGGACTTCTTTTCTTGTTTTGGTGGGTGCTACCACTCCCAAAATATTTGACACCTTTTTTTAATACCCTGTCTAAAGGGGGATCATTGTTAGCAAAAATATCAAAAACTTCTTGATCTATTTACTTCAAATTTTTACATGATACTCTAATAGACATCATTTGGATGAACATAGGCTATATATACACATTTTTATACAACAATGTACAGGTTTCATGTTAAAGGTGACTGACAGGAAGAAAATGCTGTGTCGTGCTATGTGAATGTGTGTTTTTCTTTTCTTTCTTGCAGTTGGTTTCAAGTATGACAGCAGGGCATTTAAATCATTATATGAATTGTTTCTCTCATATGTACTGTTTCTCTGCATAAATAATTTGGAACAAAAACTGTATGCACAACAATGTGTTGTTTTGTTTTGTCCCTCACAGTTGTTTTCAACAGAAAACTTGTGTATTAGGAATATTGTACTTATGATTTTCAGCTTATGATTAGAATAGAAAACTGCTAGCAATCTGAATTGTCAGATATTATAATGCTATCTGCATGCAGATTGAAACTATGCAAAATACTATCATTGATTGTAATATCCTCACAGATCCCGCAGTTGGAGAGATCTCCCTCCTACCCCTTATACCAATGACCCTACCAATATACATTTCAAATTAAGCAAATAAAGGCTTTCTTTGCAGTACCAATAAAGGAGGCAAAGGTCTGACATTCAGACATGTCTGAATCAATTTACCAATTCATTTTAAGCAACTTCAATTCCCAATCCAGGTTTCATTTGCAATAACAATAAACAAGGCTCTACATAAGACATTCAAGTACTTTGGAACTGATTTATGATCTGTGTGTTTTTTTGCATAGTCAGTTGTCTGTTGTCCTTTCACAAACTGGTGGTGCAGAAAACCAGTTCACATTAATACCATACAGTGTCAAAAAATGAAAAAAAAAAATGCTGAATATTCTGAAGTTCTGTAATTGTAGTGGGAAGAATACATTAAAAAAACGAAAATAGTAATAACCACAAATGAAAGCAAAGCAATCTTCTTCATTCCTGACCTACATAAATTTTTACAATTTGATGCCATCTCTTTAAAGTGAGCAAAGTTGCAATGAGAAACTAAAATCTGGGTCCTCACACAATTCCCAAGGATACCCCAGATTGGGACACATATCCATTTCCAGTACATATTCAGTAATTACTGCGGAGCATTGCCAGTTTTGCTAATAATATACAATTTGAACAAATAATCTAACTTAGATTGTCTGTAAAGATAAATGTTTATTTTTAGCAATGAATATGACCAACAGATGTGAACCCTGCTATAAGTCAGTTGGGCTGACTCATAAATTCGGAACATAATACAATAACAAAATGTGGTAGGGGGCTTACATGTGGGTTACTGTCCTATGACCTCAAACTTTGGTGACAAGTGTTATAGCGCCTGCTAGAAACTTGGTGTCAATCAAGAATGATGGAGCTGATAGGAACTGGAATAGCTTTAAACAGCATATGGATTGATTATTATGTGCGATGATATAACAACAAGAAGTAGTTTTCCAAGAATTTAACCATCACATTGCATTTCATCAACTATGATCTAGCAACAGCTGTTGAGCGAACAAGCTATGTTCCTACAGTATCAAAATAAAGTGGTACTGTAGTCACAATAAAGAGCATTTTCAAGCATAATTTGCTTTGCAAGGCTTCAGAGGGCTTTTCGAAATGGAAATGGAAAAAATCTGGGACAGTGTATTGGTCAGCAATTTTTGGCAAAATGTTATGTAAACTGTGTGACAGAATTGGAACATTGTGACTATGATGAAGTCTTCTCAGGTTATCAGCCAAGTCACGGCTTCATCCTGTGGCAATGTTTCAACAAGTTCCCTACTTTTCATCCTCAGGTGAAGTGTTGGGTTTGCATCCTGCCCAGTTCTTTATCATTGCTGGACCGCAGGCTCCTCTGCCTTGTCTGCATCAACAGCACCAATCACATGACTCTGGAAGGGATGTCACAGCACCTGGGGTAGGGGGAGGGAGGGGGATTATGGCCAATGATGGTGGGGGTCCACTGCATGCTGACAAGTGTGGGCATCGCATCCTAGTGAGGTCAGTCCTTCTGTCCACTGCCTTCGCAAGTTTTGCATCAGAGCTTTCTTGTTGTATTTTTGTTATTGCTGCATCCCATGTGGTGCTAAGTTGGAAACAGCTATCTCGATTGACAAGGTAATCAAGGACTTGTATTCTACAACCTCTTTGAAGGTCAAATCCCAGAACCCGTGTCTTCTTCATGTATGTCTCCTCTCTTCTTCTTGCTCAGTTGGAAAGGCCATCCTATCTACATCTCAGAATAGCCTTTCTTATGAAAGGTTTTTCTCAAGTGTTGTAGTTCAGCAGGTAGACTCTCCTTGTTGGATATGTCTCATGCTGTGTGCACTAAGGTGGTGCACACAGATCTGTGTTGTTGCTGGATGGTTTCAGCTGCTGGCATTAAGGTACAGGGCGGTGTGTGTCTTCTTCCTGTAAACAGAATGATCTAATGTGCCTTCAGTCTTCTTCTTTATCATGATGTTGAGGAAAGACAGACATCCATTTTCTTCCACCACCATGGTGAATTTAATGTTGTCATATATGCCGTTGATTTGGTTGAGAAATTCTTGTAGATTTTTCTTCCCCATATGGCCAAATCACAAACATGTCATCCACATAGTGATAGAACACTTTCAGTTTCAGGCGCACCATTTCAAGAGCCATTCCTTCGAAGTGTTCCATGCACAGGTTTGCAATACGTGGCACCAGGGGGAACCCATGGCCACTCTGTCTATCTGTTGGAAGAATTTTCCACCACACTAGAAGTATGTGATAGTGAGTGTGTGGCCAGCAATTCCACTGGGTCTACATTGAAGTGGCCCCTAAGTATTTTCAAGGAGTCCTCAAGAAGTACCTATGTGAACAGGGATGTGACATCAAAGCTGACCAGGATGTCTCCTAGGTCCAGATGTATCCCTTGAAGTATCCTCACTTGGAACTGGTATCCAAACTCTTGCCTTGCTCATGGGAGTGGGTAAACACTAACATAGACACTAAAACCTTCACAACCAGTGAATTCTGTAAATGCAGTCACCATGAAACAACAAAACAAGTTCCATCAACTGCCGGGGGCTTAAGTGCAGAACACTGATACCAAGATGTCAAGATCCATTTTCAGTTTAACTGGAAAGGAACTGGACAAGGCAACAACATCCATGCTGACAAAAGAATGAAATTTTGCATCAGCTCCAACTGCGGCTCTGTGCAGTGCCTAGACTTTATGAACTGAAAACACTGTCAGTTGATTGTGTACTCATTTGTGAAAAATAAAATGTATTACTTGGCAAACATGCTCTTCATCAACTATCATTTCTATAGCCTACATCCTGAACACAGTGCTTGGGTGCGATGGTAAAGACAGCTCACAGCACAACTGTCTTGTAAGCGGCAAAACCTTGTGTTATCACTTCAGTAGCATTTCAGTGCAGTTTCAAAGTTGTGTTACCAGACAGCTGGCCAGAGGGACACCACATCACATATGTAGCAAAAATCTTGGAAGACGAAGTTGTAAACTGTGGAGAGAGGCCAGAGAAAGGGAAGGTGATGTATGACAATTCTGAAGCTACATTTATAGCCAAGTATTGGCCCAAGCATTAACAAAATGCTATAGTGACTTCAATTAACAACAGACTGTATAACCAAGTACAAGATGTCATGTATTCGGAATTCCTGAAGAGAGAGCATGAGCAAAATCAACTCCTTGACACCTCAGTTGAAAAATGTGTGGCACTAAGATAGGTGATAAACCTCTTGCCACCAGGTGTACATGAAAGATTGATTGGAATAATCACTGAAATGGCTGAACAAGTGAGGAAGGCTCTTGAACAAATTAACTGGCACAGTGGGAAATACCCTTTGCCAAGTACTTCACAATGGTTTACATAATATGTATGTGGATTAAAGAAACATGACATTGGCACTCAAAGTATTTCTTTCAGCACTAAAACAAGATTGCAAGACAGTGAAGGGACATCAGATAGAAGAGAATATTATGAACACAATGCTATCAGGCAAACACCCACAAACAACTGGCCAAACAGATGTGGGTGAGGTGGCAGATCAATACCAAATAGATGAGGAAAGGAGTGACATGGATCTTGCCAATAAACTGACAGAAGTTTTGATGACAGAATTCCATGTGGGCTAAGGCTGAATTGTTATAAGAACAATGAGAGGGTTTGCAGCCAGTAAGGCTAAATATTATTCCAGAAATGCCCCACCCTGGAATTTTGCTGAAGGGGTAAACAAGGCAGATGGGTGTACATAAGAAGGAAAGAGTTAGCTATGCACAAGAGAAGTTGTTGGTTGAAGATAGGAAGGTTGTACTCTGTCTTGAAATTTATGGTCAGAGGATTCTTCTTCAGGAGACACAGGATTGTGCAACATCTAATGTTCAATACAAGAAGCTTTGGAAGTAAAATGAGAATGTGCTTAGTCTACCCATGAGTGTCTTTAAAGTGGGTAGTTCTGTCAGACAAAACAGTAAAGCTATTAGACATCATGTACTGTTTAGATGTTGAGGTAAGCAAGAAGAAATATGAGATAGCTGCTGTGATCCCACAAGGACTTTAGTGTACCTACAGTAATTTGTGCAGACTGGTTCAGTGCAAATCAGCTTCAGCTCAATTTTTGCACAAGGAAAATATTAATCTTTGTAAATGGAGAACTGCATACTGTGCCATTTAGTACAAAAACTATGGGTAAGTACAGGGTGTTTCAAAAATGACCAGTATATTTGAAACGGCAATACAAACTAAACGAGCAGCGATAGAAATACACCGTTTGTTGCAATATGCTTGGGACAACAGTACATTTTCAGGCAGACAAACTTTCGAAATTACAGTAGTTACAATTGTCAACAACAGATGGTGCTGTGGTCTGGGAAACTCTATAGTATGATATTTTCCACATATCCACCATGCGTAGCAATAATATGGCGTAGTCTCTGAATGAAATTACCCGAAACCTCTGACAACGTGTTTGGCGGAATGGCTTCACATGCAGATAAGATGTACTGCTTCAGCTGTTCAATTGTTTCTGGATTCTGGCGGTACACCTGGTCTTTCAAGTGTCCCCACAGAAAGAAGTCACAGGGGTTCATGTCTGGCGAATAGGGAGGCCAATCCACGCCGCCTCCTGTATGTTTCGGATAGCCCAAAGCAATCACACGATCATCGAAATATTCATTCAGGAAATTAAAGACGTCGGCCATGCGATGTGGCTGGGCACCATCTTGCATAAACCATGAGGTGTTTGCAGTGTCGTCTAAGGCAGTTTGTACTGCCACAAATTCACGAAGAATGTCCAGATAGTGTGATGCAGTAATCGTTTCGGATCTGAAAAATGGGCCAATGATTCCTTTGGAAGAAATGGCAGCCCAGACCAGTACTTTTTGAGGATGAAGGGACAAGGGGACTGCAACATGGGGCTTTTCGGTTCCCCATATGCGCCAGTTCTGTTTATTGATGAAGCCGTCCAGGTAAAAATAAGCTTTGTCAGTAAACCAAATGCTGCCCACATGCATATCGCCGTCATCAATCCTGTGCACTATATCGTTAGCGAATGCCACTCGTGCAGCAATAGTAGCAGCGCTGAGGGGTTGCCGCGTTTGAATTTTGTATGGATAGAGGTGTAAACTCTGGTGCATGAGACGATACGTGGACGTTGGCATCATTTGGACCGCAGCTGCAACACGGCGAACGGAAACCTGAGGCCGCTCTTGGATCACCTGCTGCACTAGCTGCGCGTTGCCCTCTGTGGTTGCTGTACGCGGTCCCCCTACCTTTCCAGCACGTTCATCCGTCACGTTCCCAGTCCGTTGAAATTTTTCAAACAGATCCTTTATTGTATCGCTTTTCAGTCCTTTGGTTACATTAAACCTCCGTTGAAAACTTCGTCTTGTTGCAACAACACTGTATTCTAGGCAGTGGAATTCCAACACCAGAAAAATCCTCTGTTCTAAGGAATAAACCATGTTGTCCACAGCACACTTGCACGTTGTGAACAGCACACACTTACAGCAGAAAGACGACGTACAGAATGGCGCACCCACAGACTGCATTGTCTTCTATATCTTTCACATCACTTGCAGCGCCATCTGTTGTTGAAAATTGTAACTACTGTAATATCGAAAGTTTGTCCGCCTGAAAATGTACTGTTGTCCCAAGCATATTGCAACAAACGGTGTATTTCTACTCGCTGCTCGTTTAGTTTTTATTGCCGTTTAAAATATACCGGTCATTTTTGAAACACCCTGTAGGTGGAAGAAATAAACAAACATAGCCAAAATAACATGGGAAGATGGTGTCTCAAATGAAGCAGGAAATATTATGCAGCAGAAGAAGAGATGGGTGAACTCTTGTATCCTAGCCCAATATCAGCTCAGACTGTGACTTGGACATCCATATTGACACAGCATAATCTCTGACATACACTAGTCTGTGGTAGGAGCTGCTTACTATGCACCACAACTTGCACTAGGAGTCACTCACAACCTCAACTATAGTGAATGGCCATTCTCTAGGGATCAGCATCAGCCATGCAAAATTACTTCAGATCATCAACCAGCTGGTAACATTGCCTAAACTGATTGAGTAAACTTCCTGTTGCTTGTAGACTTTGATACATAAGAGACTACTAAATTGGAGGACTCTGCTATTTTGTATGACAACTTGGATTTGGATCGCTTGGACATACTGGTGAACTATCATGTTCTGTTTCTGGTTCTTGTGGACTCCAACTCTTCATGGACAGGATGTTGTTGTTGTGGTCTTCAGTCATGAGACTGGTTTGATGCAGCTCTCCATGCTCCTCTATCCTGTGCAAGCTTCTTCATCTCCCAGTACTTACTGCAACCTACATCCTTATGAATCTGCTTAGTGTAGTCACCTCTTGGTCTCCCTCGACGATTTTTACCTTCCACGCTGCCCGCCAATGCTAAAATTGTGATCCCTTGATGCCTCAGAACATGTCCTACTAACCGGTCCCTTCTTCTTGTCAAGTTGTGCCACAAACTCCTCTTCTCTCCAGTTCTATTCAATACCTCCTCATTAGTTATGTGATCTACCCATCTAATCTTCAGCTTTCTTCTGTAGCACCACATTTCAAAAGCTTCTATACTCTTCTTGTCCAAACTATTTATCTTCCATGTTTCACTTCCATAGATGGCTACACTCCATACAAATACTTTCAGAAATGACTTCCTGACACTTGAATCTATACTTGATGTTAACAAATTTCTCTTCTACAGAAACGCTATCGTTGCCATTGCCAGTCTACATTTTATATCCTCTCTACTTCAACCATCCTCAGTTATTTTGCTCCCCAAATAGCAAAAGTCATGTAATACTTTAAGTGTCTAATTTCCTAACCTAATTCCCTCAGCATCACCCGACTTAATTCGATTACATTCCATTGTCCTCGTTTTGCTTTTGTTGATGTTCATCTTATATCCTCCTTTCAAGACACTGTCCATTCCGTTCAACTGCCCTTCCAAGTCCTTTGCTGTCTCTGACAGAATTACAATGTCATCGGTGAACCTCAAAGTTTTTATTTCTTCTCCATGGATTTTAATACCTACTCCAAATTTATCTTTTTCTTTTGTTTCCTTTTAAACAACAATGTACAGGATACAAACTATTTATTTGTTGTCCTGTGACTGTATTCAACAACTTTAGTGCCTAATACCTCAGTGGCAACATGGACTCTAGTCAGTATGTTGACTGTACTTGATCCCTGAACTCTAAATGCAACACTCAATGCTGCCATGGACTCAAAATTCTTGAAATTGTGGCAGCTGCAGCAACAGTCTGAGCAACATTCACAGTGACAAGCTACATAACAAGCTACCTTAGAGCAGGTTGCCCCTCCAGTGCAGTGCCTGCCTATCATTCCAGCCTTCAAACCTGAAGAAGGGGACTGGGACAGCTTCCATCACATACTATTCCTGCACTCTCAATCAGCTAATATCAAAGGTGTTGTTATTCACTGCATTTTTTTTCCAGCAAATAATCCTAATTTTCCCTCTGTTCTTCATAAATTACATTCTCTTGCAGATTCTGAGACACTAGCTTTTGCAGATATTTGTTACCTCTTGTCATCCTACTATGAACAAAAGCATCACATGGTCGCTGATAGGCTTAAATTTTTTTCAGTGTCACAAGATATCTTCAAAAACTTACATATCTTGGGTGGCAGACTGAAAAGGTTTGCTCCAAAAGTATCACATTACAAGTGATAATATTGTCTGTACACAATTATGTGCGGTATCTTTAGCCTTTGATGTCATAAATCGTTACATTCCCGAAAAGGATTTTTCATTACAAATCTTGAGATTGGACAACCCCACACTAGATGAAGTTATTGCAATCACTAAACCTTACAAAATCTTCATGTCAGCATGTTTGTGCAAAGAACACGCCGTGTGCTCTGTGTCTAAAGCATTTCCACTAGTGTAAAACTGATTGGGATCATAAATCAGATCAGCCTTCAAACAATAATTCCTGTCAATGCCTGTTGTCATGTCACTGGAATTCAGAATGTTCGTCAATGGAAAGTGATACAGCCCAGCATGCTATTAACAGAAACTCTTATGCATGCAGAGCGCATATTTCAGTGTGAACTTCAGTTCCTGCACACGAGCAACCCAGGATTTCCCAGTTTTCTGTCATTGTTTCAATAGGCATTCTCATTTCCAGTCTCCTTCACAGAATGAAGATAGTGGTCATTGTGAGAAAATCAAACATACAGTGTTTATCGCATCACACACCAGTGGCCGCTGCAGTCTTAGTTGCTGCAGTCCCAGTCATCACTGCCACAGCCAGCTTACTCTCAGCAGAAATGGTACCAAACACTACAGCATAAACATGTCAACAAATTGTTCACACAGTTCAGCCTCTTCACATAAAGGAAAAAGCAGATATTCTATCACCTCATTAAAAGGCCTCCCTATACAATTTCAGCTTGATGTGGGAGTCACTGTCTTGTTAATCAATGAACTTACTTCAAAAAACTTTGGACATCATCCATTAAACTTACTGCACAGTGTCTCCATTATTATAGCGAACAAAATTTTCTGCCCCAGAATGTCTGTGAACTGGATGCAATGTGCAAAAATGTCTCACACTGTCTCTCTTTACTGGATGCTGTGTTTAGCCACAAACAGAAATTTTTGACTTAGATGCCTATCAGGTCGTGTGTGACAAATTTTCTTCTCTCTTTGATGCTGGCCTGCAGGGTCATATTTAGGACCTGTATACCACAAGGCTGCAACTGTCATGTGGGTTCTGCCAGGAAAAATTTTGTGGTAAGTAACCCACAAAAATAGCATTTTTGAGCAATTTTCAAATTAAAAAGCTCATAATACAGCATTTAAGGTTTCTTATTTAACTGTATAAAACTTTGCTACAAAATGTCTGCTTTAATGAACTTATATGTTTAAAAAATGAAAGGCATTTTCATTTAGCACTTTTGCTTTTCAATTGTTCTTCCTTTTTATGGCAATTGGTTCTGGTTTTATGGTGGTTCATAATAAAAGATAATACAGAATATGCAAAACAGCATTATTACAGTGACAACTTGACTTTATTAATTGCTGTTATCAGGGACAGAGTCATCTTTGGTGTGTGTGTGTGTGTGTGTGTGTGTGTGTGTGTGTGTGTGTGTGAGAGAGAGAGAGAGAGAGAGAGAGAGAGAGAGAAATTGGTGATACCTACAAACCCACCCACAGCTCATTACTTGTTTCTTTAGGTCTGGCACTACCTATGTTGTGCACTACAGTGGTTGTGCAGAGGTAGCTGTTGTGGTTACAGAGATATGCCAACACATCGTGGTCGCCAGGATGTCTTCTGTCTTTTTCACATTAATATATTTTTCAAGGAAAAAATTTGGGATTGTTCTATACTGTTCTGAAGCTTTTATGAATATTCTCAAATGCTAGAAAATGGCAGTTCAAATCTGCCTTCAGCCTCCAGATTTTGGTTTTTCACAATTTCCCTAAATCAACACATGCAAATGTTGGGATGGTTGATGTGAAAGGCATGGCTGATTTCCTTCCCAATCCTTAGCAAAAAGAATCTGAGCTTTCACTCCAACTGTCATAACCTTATTGTCAATGTCATGTTGAACACTAATCCTAATTTTGAGAAAAAAAACTATGAAATGGTACATGTTGCACTGATTCACACTTCTGCAAAATTGTCATGTCCAGTGTGTTATACAATGTATGCTCATTGTAGCCAGCTCATCAAATAAGTTTATCCACTTACTCGGAGAAACTACATAAATAAAGAATGCTTCTGTGAGCAAACAATTTTAGCAACAAAAAGTGATGTAGTTCAATAAACAAAACAACAAATACGGAATATGATGCTGGGGTAAAAAGCTTTATATCCATTGACGCAATGATGGACCAAGATGAAGGCATCAACTTCCCCAAAGAATTTCTAAATTTCCTCAATGACCCTGCTACGCCCTTACAAGAAACTCAGTAAACCATACCATAGAGTTGGAAAAATTAACTGTAAAAAAAAAAAAAAAATAAGGCAAGTCAGTATTCATACCACAAATTCCACTCATTTCAATTAATGTATCAATTCAGCTTAAAAGGCTCCAATTTCTGATAGGTTAGCATACAATACGACTATCAATAAATCACAAGGGCACCCATATTGTATGACTATCATTAAAGCACAAGGGTACGCAATCCAGTGTTGCAGAGTGAATTTATGAGAATCACATTTGTAGCATGGACAACTACATGCAGCATGTCTGTGTGTTGGACAGCCACAAAACACATTCCTTTTGGCAACCAAAAGAAAAACACCAAATATAGCTTATTAAAATATATTTTGAATAAGTTAAAGATGATTAATTGCACTTTTTTTGATTCAGGAAGTAAATGGAACTGCAAAGGCCAAATGAAGCATGTCCTTCACAGCACGTATGTTATTTAAATAACACTTTTGATTATCTCATTTTTGTTTTGTTTTTTTCCTGCTAAAATGCTCACAGTGGTTGCATGACATTTATGATGTCATGAGTCAGTATGCTATCTTGTCAGACTCTATGTGTTTCACGACACTTACACATTTCCTGCATTCTCTTAATAATGAATAAAGTTGCCCGAAAATTGTTTTCTGCAACTTTAAGAGCTCAAGAATCTGATATTTTATTTATTTCATGGCTGTAATTTTCAGCAACTGTAGTATGTACTCTTTTCACAATAAAATTCAGTTGTCAGTTGCAAATATACTTCTATTGTGTTTTACCAGTTCTCACAAACTAATTTATAATCTTGAGAAGCCTACAAAATTAGCGAGATTATTGTAGGCTTCTGTAGGTGACAAATTACATTGTCAAAACTGGTAAATCATAATATAAATATATTTGCACCTAATGACTGAATTTTATTGTGATAGGAATCTGATATATCAAATCCTGAGTGCCAACAAAATGGCATCTGAATGGTTTTGTCACAAAAGAATCCTGACAGACCTGAATAACACATTTTTAGAAAGAGCAGCCACCACTGGTAGCAACAATGGTTCTGATCCAGCTGGCCATCGATTCTAACTGAGCTTGGATGAAAGATACAGTTATGTCATTTCATGCTGCTTCAACCCTAAGCCAGAAATCATCAATCATAATGGCTGATGAATGGTGGCATGCTAGTCTCTTCGCATTCCATTACCAGATGCTTTCAATGGGTAAGAAGTCTGGTGAGCATGCTGGGCAGGGCAAGAGCCAGACACCTTCTGTATCAAGTTACACCAGGCCAGCATAAGCAGCATGTGGTCTTGTGTTATCTTGTTGAAACGTAGCATCAAAGAACCTCAAAGCTAGGGCACAGCCACCAGCCTCTACATACTGAGAAGATAAAGTGTGCAGTCCAAATTAAAGACTATGTGAAGCAGAGAAGTTTGTGTTGTGTATCCTACTGCACCTCATACCATAATGCCAAGTACTGGGCTTTTGTGATGTTGAGGAATATAATCTGGCAACATCCATTCTCCTCAGAGCCTCCACAGATATGTATGTTTGTCATGATGCTGCATGAAGAACAGTGACGTGTTGATGTTGGGAGCACCACTCCCAGCACACCTCCCTCTGCTGCTGTGTCAAGGGAAGCTGCAACAGTGATTATTATGCTGAAAGTCCCTATGCTCCAGACATCATATCACTGTCTATGTGGATGCCTGTCTTTCTGCAGACAGGCCCATTTCCTGACTCAAGGTATGTGATGTGGCCATACCATCCTCCATATCCCAGTAAACAACCTGACTGCCTGATACTACATTGCAGTACCTGTGCTTTTTCAAAGTAAAATGTAATGTTCCTTCGGACATGCATGCAAGCATGTCTAAAGTAACAGGCATTGCAACAACTACTGGCATTATGAAATAAATTAAATGTATTCACAGTTACGACTATGGACAACCATCAGTTGTATAATGGAATGACAACAGTGAAAATGTGTGCCACATCGAGTCTTGAACTCAGGTTTCCGTTTATTGCAAGCGGTCACATTAACATTAGGCTATCCAAGGAAGGCTCATGCTCAGATCCAAACTTCCATATGCTGTCAACTATGTGTCAACAACCTGTATTTGTACATCCACATGTATATTCCTGTCAGGGGAGACATTTTAACTGAAAGCTAAGTGGGCAGATAAATACGATATTGCAGTGCCTGTGTTTTTCCAAAGTATGACAGCCTTCGGGCACGCACTGTTGTGCAAACAGGCACTGCTATGCCTACAGCCATTAAGAAGTGCCTGAAATGCCATCACAGTTGCAAATATGCTATATAATGGAATGATACCAAGGAAAATTTGTGCTGGACCAAGGCTCGAACCAGGATTTACCACTTATTGTGGATGGTTGCCTTACCACTAAGCTTCCTGAGCATCAAACTTCCACATGTTGTGCTTGCATATTCTAAGGAACAGTGTATCATACTTCACTGCAATATTGTATTTATCTGCTGAAACTGGGCAACTGACTTACAATTAAGATGCCTCCCCTGGACGGGAATGTGCATAATGGATGTACGAGTACAGGTTGTTGACACGTGGCCGATGACATATGGAAGTTTGGGTCTGGCCATGAGAATGCTCAGATAGCCTAATGATAAGGCAACTGCTTGTGATAAGTGGGAAAGTCGGGTTTGAGCCCTGGTCCGGCATAAATTTTCACTGTCGTCATTACATTATGCAACTGATTGTTGTCCATATCCACAACTTCAAGCACATTTCATACATTTCATAATGGCTGTAATCACCCCAGTGCCTGCTCCTTGGACATGCATTCGTGTCTTATGGAACATTGCATTTTACTTTGGAAAAACACAGGCAGTGCAATACCGTATTTATCTGCCGATACCGAGCAAGTAATCATCAATTAAAATATCTGCCTTGTATGAGAATATATATAAAAAATGTATAAGTACAGGTTGTTGACACATTGGAGATGACATATGGAAGCTTGGGTCTGGCCATGAGTTAGTGCTTGTGTAGCCTACCTGTAAGGTGACCATTCTAAATAAATACAAAATCAGGGTTCGAGTCCTGATCCAACACAAATTTTAACTGTCATCATTTCATTCTACAGCTGATGGATGTCCACATTTGCAACTGTGAATACATTTCCTTTATTTGTTTGTCCTATTGGACACTAGTCATATGGGGCTACTGAGATCCTGCAAGGCAGTGATGCCCATTAATGATAGTTGTATGATACTAGTCAACACATGCAACAATATTGTTGAACAATAGACCAAAGCCTTGACATGCCACAATGCAACCGCTGTCAAATTCTGGCACATTCTGGTAGCCATTTCTCTTTCTTACGTGACACATAACACAACTGCATCACAAACAAATAACATTGAGATGTAATTTCTGATTTAGAAATTCACTGCATAATCTTACCTTATACACAAAATATAGCTGCCATCACTCCTATCTACTTTCTGCAGTCACACTGAGATGTTAATCCTTTGAGTATCCAAAAATGTATTACTTCTAATGCCATTTGATGTTCACTGCATACCACCTTCATGATGTTGCAATTTTAATGGTCAGCCATGTACAAGTTGCTCTTTAATGGACAGAAATCTGTCTCACATTCATCCATCCACTTCCACATACTGTTTTCTTTATCAAATAGTTCAACACATAGCTGTTCTGTATTTCTATCCCAATAAATCTTCTATAGAAATTGAAAATCGGTGCAACCATCTTTGACAATTAGGTCTTGGAATATCACTGACTGCTCATAGTTACTCATCATCGGGTTTTATTCCTCAGTTTGCAATAGTGTAAACTTAAAATTTTGCATCTTGCCTTGTGAACTCTGTCTTATTAAAACTGACAGTAACACTTTCTTCTTGAAATCTTCAAAGTATCTGTTCTAGTGAAATTGTACACACTTGCCACATCACAGTAGTTATCAATATATCATCTACATACATTATAATTTTACTCCTTGTCTTGGTTATAGAAGATTTTAGCTTGGTTGAACTTCTGCAGTAATTCATCTAATGATGTGTGTGCAGTCTGTTGACATCCTGAGGTGTCGGACATTCTGCACAATATCAGCATCATTCTTGCATGTTGCCTGAGACTGCAGTTGTGTGTGTGTGTGTGTGTGTGTGTGTGTGTGTGTGTGTGTGTGTGTGTGTGTGTGTGTGTGAGAGAGAGAGAGAGAGAGAGAGAGAGAGAGAGAGAGAGAGAGAGAAATTGGTGATACCTACAAACCCACCCACAGCTCATTACTTGTTTCTTTAGGTCTGGCACTACCTATGTTGTGCACTACAGTGGTTGTGCAGAGGTAGCTGTTGTGGTTACAGAGATATGCCAACACATCGTGGTCGCCAGGATGTCTTCTGTCTTTTTCACATTAATATATTTTTCAAGGAAAAAATTTGTATTTTGAAATGTGATTCATTATCTTCATCAGGCAGCAATGAAGATAACATGTCACACTATTGAAATATCATGCAAGAATGACACTGATATCTCGCAGAACACCCGACACATCAAGATGTCACTTCATCTACATCTACATCTACATCTACATGAGTACTCTGCGATTCACATTTAAGTGCTTGGCCGAGGGTTCATCGAACCACAATCATACTATCTCTCTACCATTCCACTCCCGAACAGTGCACGGGAAAAACGAACACCTAAACCTTTCTGTTCGAGCTCTGATTTCTCTTATTTTATTTTGATGATCATTCCTACCTATGTAGGTTGGGCTCAACAAAATATTCTCGCATTCGGAAGAGAAAGTTGGTGACTGAAATTTCGTAAATAGATCTCGCCACGATGAAAAACTTCTTTGCTTTAATGACTTCCATCCCAACTCACGTATCATATCTGCCACACTCTCTCCCCTATTACATGATAATACAAAACGAGCTGCCCTTTTTTGCACCCTTTCGATGTCCTCCGTCAATCCCACCTGGTAAGAATCCCAGACCGCGCAGCAATATTCTAACAGAGGACAAACGAGTGTAGTGTAAGCTGTGTCTTTAGTGGACTTGTTGCATCTTCTAAGTGTCCTGCCAATGAAACGCAACCTTTGGCTCGCCTTCCCCACAATATTATCTATGTGGTCTTTCCAACTGAAGTTGTTCATGATTTTAACACCCAGGTACTTAGTTGAAGACAGCCTTGAGAATTGTACTATTTATCGACTAATTGAATTCAAATGGATTTCATTTGAAACTCATGTGGATCACCTCACACTTTTCGTAATTTAGCGTCAACTGCCACCTGCCACACCATATAGCAATATTTTCTAAATCGCTTTGCAACTGATACTGGTCTTCGGATGACCTTACTAGACGGTAAATTACAGCATCATCTGCGAACAACCTAAGAGAACTGCTCAGATTGTCACCCAGGCCATTTATATAGATCAGGAACAGCAGGGGATCACCTGATATCACTTCAGTTTTACTCAATGATTTGCCGTCTATTACTACGAACTGCGACCTTCCTGACAGGAAATCACGAATCCAGTCGCACAACCAAGACGATACCACATAGGCCCGCAGCTTGATTAGAAGTCGCTTGTGAGGAATGGTGTCAAAAGCTTTCCGGAAATCCAGAAATACGGAATCAACCTGAGATCCCCTGTTGATAATGGCCATTACTTCGTGCGAATAAAGAGCTAGCTGCATTGCACAAGAATGATGTTTTCTGAAACCATGCCGATTACGTTATCAATAGATAGGTGTCTCATAATGTTTGAATACAGTATATGTTCCAAAACCCCACTGCAAACTGACGTCAATGATATAGGTCTGTAGTTCGATGGGTTACTCCTACTACCCTTCTTAAACACTGGTGCAACCTGTGCAATTTTCCAATCTGAAGGTACAGATCTATCGGTGAGCGAGCTGTTGTATATGATTGCTAAGTAGGGAGCTATTGTATCAGCGTAATCTGAAAGGAACCTAATCGGTATACAATCTGGACCTGAAGACTTGCCCGTATCAAGCGATTTGAGTTGCTTCGCAACCCCTAAGGTATCTACTTCTAAGAAACTCATGCTAGCAGCTGTTCGTGTTTCAAATTCTGGAATATTCCATTCGTCTTCCCTGGTGAAGGAATTTCGGAAAACTGCGCTTTAGCGGCACAGTCGTCGGTGACAGTACCATCGGCACTGCGCAGTGAAGGTATTGACTGCGTCTTGCCGCTTGTGTACTTTACTCGGATCTTCTACCAAATTTCGAGACAATGTTTCGTTGTGGAACCTATTAAAGGCATCTCACATTGAAGTCCGTGCCGAATTTCGCGCATCTGTAAATTTTAGCCAATCTTCGGGATTTCGTGTTCTTCTGAACTTTGCATGCTTTTTCCATTGCCTCTGCAACAGCGTTCGGACCTGTTTTGTGTACCATGGGGGATCAGTTCCATCTCTTACCAATTTATGAGGTATGAATCTCTCAATTGCTGTTGCTACTATATCTTTGAATTTGAGCCACATCTCGTCTACATTTGCATAGTTAGTTCTGAAGGAATGGAGATTGTCGCTTAGGAAGGCTTCTAGTGAAACTTTATCCGCTTTTTTAAATAAAATTATTTTGTGTTTGTTTCTGGTGGATTTGGAAGAAACGGTATTGAGCCTAGCTACAACGACCTTGTGATCACTAATCCCTGTATCAGTCATGATGCTCTCTATTAGCTCTGGATTGTTTGTGGCTAAGAGGTCAAGTGTGTTTTCACAACCATTTACAATTCACATGGGTTCGTGGACTAACTGCTTGAAATAATTTTTGGAGAAAGCATTTAGGACAATCTCGGAAGATGTTTTCTGCCTACCACCAGTTTTGAACAAGTATTTTTGCTAACATATCGAGGGAAGGCTGAAGTCCCCACCAACTGTAACCGTATGAGTGGGGTATTTATTTGTTACGAGACTCAAATTTTCTCTGAACTGTTCAGCAACTATTTCATCGAAGTCTGGGGGTCGGTAGAAGGAGCCAATTATTAACTTAGTTCGGCTGTTAAGTATAACCTCCACCCATACCAATTCGTACTATCTACTTCGACTTCACTACAAGATAAACCACTACTGACAGACACAAACACTCCACCACCAATTCTGCCTAATCTATCTTTCCTGAACACCGTCTGAGACTTTGTAAAAATTTCTGCAGAACTTATTTCAGGCTTTAGCCAGCTTTCTGTACCTATAACGATGTCAGCTTCTGTGCTTTCTATTAGTGCTTGTAGCTCAGGGGATTTCCCAGCACAACTACAACAATTTACAACTACAATTCTGACTGTTCCTTGATCCAAGCACATTCTGTACTTGCCAAGCACCCTTTGAGATTGCAGCCCTCCGTACTTTCCCAAGGCCTTCTAATCTAAAAAACCACCCAGTCCATGCCACACAGCCTCCGCTATCCGTGTAGCCGCCAGCTGAATGTAGTGAACTCCTGATCTATTCAGCGGAACCCAAAACCCCACCACCCTATGGCGCAAGTCAAGGAATCTGCAACCAACATGGTCACAAAACCATCTGAGCCTCTGATTCACACCCTCCACCCGGCTCTGCACCAAAGGTCCACAGTCGGTTCTGTCAACAATGCTGCAGATGGTGAGCTCTGCCTTCATCTCGTAAGCAAGACCGGCAGCCTTCACCAAATCAGATAGCCGCTGGAATCCAGAGAGAATTTCCTCAGATCCAAAGTGACACATGTCATTAGTGCCGACATGTGCCCCCACCTGCAGCTGGCTGCACCCTGTGCTCTTCATGGCATCCGGAAGGACCCTTTGCACATCAGGAATGACTCCACCTGGAATGCACACGGAGTGCACACTGGATTTCTTCCCCTCCTTAGCCACCATATCCCTAAGGGGCCCCATTACGCGCCTAACATTGGAGCTCCCAACTACCAATAAGCCCACCCTCTGCGATTGCCCGGACCTTGAAGGCTGAGAATGATCCTCTGAAACAGGGCAGGCAGCTGCATTGGCTCAGCCTAGTGTTTCTGACTGATCTCTTTCAGGCTCAAAGATTTGGTTTGCATTGAGGGCACTGAGAACCAACCTTACATCACCATTTTTCTTGTCTACTGAATTTAAAGGATTATAGTGTTGACTGTGTCCTCATTCAACAGTTTTTTGATAACATGCACTGTTTCTCATTCTCCACAATGAACTTCTTTGCCTGTAGTACAGGGTATTGTTTTGTGTAATGTGGCTTACAATGTTTAATCTTAGTTTTGTATAGTGGGTCTTTTATCACAGCTGGTTTCTTTGAGAAAACATTTTCAGATAAACAATCCACACATCTTGTTCACCATTTCTGACTCCATTCTTTCATTTTCTTTATAATCACTTCCTCTTTGTCTTGCTCCAGTAGAGATTCACACCAACCTGGTTCATGAAGTATTCAACACTTAAATTCAAAAATACATGATTCCTTCAACACAGTCACCGGACAACAAGTCAATACTTTGTATCCTCTCCATGCTGAATCAACGTCCACTAGAGCCAAAAACAGAACAAGACAGTTAACCAGAATGTCAAAGGGATCAAAAGCCTAATCATCACAGCCAATAGCAAAGTCTGCCAATGTAGTAATCCAGTGTGTATTCAAGTCAGCAGAAAAATGGCAGGTTTTTTATTTAGTATGCTAGTTTGAAACATGACTTGGGAGTCCATTTGCATCAATCAGAAGAAATTGAGGAAGTATAGAGAGTCAGGACCACTGGCTTTGTCAGTAGTTCTTTAACGTATGGAAAAGAAAATGCCCTGTGACTGAAAGAAATTTGATTGTATTATTTGCATTCAAATAATTTTATGTTTATCTGGCTGGAAGAAAAACAGAAGTAATGGTAGACCACCAAGAATTATTGTTTATAATGACTACAACATTGTGACAGAGCAGAGTTGTTGTTTTGTTGAACAGTGGTTTGATCCAGCAAGGTCAAGCATTCTAAATAAATGAATGATCTGCTTTATTATAATAAAACTTGATCTACAAATTTGAGTTGCAAATTTTGTGTATAGTGGGAAGTGAGTTCACAATACCAGAGTCTCTTTTTAAAATGGCACTACATGATGGCAATGAATATGTTGCAAACTCCAATGCAGGTATGATGCCATGAGAAAGGTAGATGGAAGAAGAAAACAGACCATTTCATCCTCATGTTGGTTGTTAATATATCCCTTTCTGTGATTTCTTCCATTTGTCTTTTGAAGCAAACTTCTTAGGTTTTCATGAGTATAGGACAAATTAAAGGACACCAATTTGAAATGTAACACAAATGTTTCTATTTCTCTGTACAAATACTGAAGATCTCACATACATTTTTTATAAAGTTTATTATGGTAAAATTTGATCAACCCGTTATGTATGTAATTCAGATAGCTGACTAAACAGCACAAATATTTCAGTCCTGACACACTCAACACACTTTCATGTGCAAATTTTTTTGTATAAAGCAGAATATACCTAACACAGAAATGGAACGTGAATTTTAAGACTTCTGTATCTACACCTATATTCTGCAAACCACCATGAAATGTATAGGGAGGGTACGTCCTTTTATATCAGTTGTTAGGGTTACTTCCCATTCCAGTCTTGTATGGAATGCAGGAAGAATGATTGTCTAAATTGCTGTGTGAATATTGTAATTATTCAAATCTGGTCCTCCTGATCCCTATGTGAATGATACATAACAGGTTGTAGTATGTTCCTAGAGTCATCTTTTAAACGCAGTTCTTGAAACTTTGTTAGTAGACTTTTCTGGGACAGTTTACATTTGTCTTCACAAGTCTACCAGTTCAGCTTCTTCAGTATCTCTGTTACAGAATGCAGAAAGAAAGCTTATACAGTACTACTGTATTACAGTATACCTGTTACTGATGTCTATACCAGGTCACTGCTTTTTAACACAAAGACTGTAGAGCCCTGACAATGTTGTTTCATAAAAGTGTTGTTGTCTCATTAAACAACGGTTTGATCCAGCAAGGTATAGCATTCCAAATAAATGAACAATCTGCTTTATTATCTGCCAATTTATGCAGCCTTATAGCATTTTAAGTGACAACTTGATGTTGAACATGAGACAAGTGAGAAAGACAAATTATTTGTGTGTGAAATATTGTTGCATTTCAAACGTGCTAAAACATAAATTTATGAAGCCTTATGAAACAATGGTAATAAGGATAATATGTGGGATGACTGGATGAAAGTGAATGGGCAAATGAAAAAAAGGCAAAGGTGACGGAAATGAAGAAATTAATGAGATAATGTGGGAACAGTTTATAAGTGTGTGGGCAATGTTGCAGAGTGAGGCTCTGAAATTCACTAAAGGTCTAAAGCACCTACAATACTGCTGGACAGTGTCAAAGCTAGATACAACATCATGTGGAATGAAGTGCATGGGGAAGCTAAGGATGAGCAGGAAAATGTGGCAACAGAATGGAAGGCAATACTGCACAAGCTAATTGTGGATTATGACCCAAAAGACATGTTCAGTATTGATGAAAAATGACTGTTTCAGTGTACACTGCCTTCAAAATCCCTAGTAATTTGAGGTGAAAAGTGCTTTGGTCAAAAAATGTCCCAGGAAAGACCCCTATACTGCTGTGTCGAAACATGTTAGATGAAATGGTGAAGCCCATGATGATTTGAAAGGCAGCAAAATCCTGTTGTTTCAAAAATATAGATGTCAGTACGCTCCCAGTCACATGGCAAGCAATAAAAAGACATGAATGGTGAGTGGTCTTATTGAGGACACTTATTCCTAGACAATGAGACCTGACACCTGAAAGTCAAGTTAATAAATGTGAAACCAGGTTCAATCAGTCTTGCACAACACAAGGACCAAGGGATTATTTATACATTCAAGACCTATTAAAGGCAAATATTGATGCTGTATTTTATTCTTAGTGTTGAAGAAATGAAAAGTGTTTTTGCTTTTGCATAGTCAGTTTCTGTTTTGCATGTAGTGAATTTGATTGGCTTGGCAGTAAGTGAAATAAAGCCCAAAACTGTCACTAAGTGTTTCAACAAAGAGAGGTTTGGAGGTGATGAACAACATGCTTCTCCACTCTTCGAAGCTCAAGAAAAGAAACAGTAATTGCTGAATTAATTCAAATCCAAAACATTTCATGTAGTCCATATGACTACATCTGAAAAATCTGAAGTGATGATTTTCTATCAATTTATTCAAGTTTTACTTTGGCAACAGATCTGATAGAAATCTCCAATACAAAAGGAAACAAAGGAGGAGAAGTGGAACAAAATGATGTCTCTAGAAAAAATTAATCCACCTAAAGAAGCTATTGCATGCATAAATGATGATATGCAATTTGTGGCACACACAAATTCTCTCAAGCTGTTAGAACTATTGTACAGTGAAAAAAGTTGTGTACAAAAATAAATAAATTGAAAAGGAAATTTAAACAGCTTTCCCCTCTTGATAAGTGGCAGAAAAAGTGAAATGTTAAGTAGACAAACAAAGGAATAATATGTATGTACAACAATACATGAATTTAAAGTTACAGTAGAAATACACACATGGTAAATTATGTATTAATTAATGTAATACTCTATAGTGTTCCACTATACAGTAGACAGAAACTGAACACCTAGTGTACAGGAGTAAAAATACATAAATATGAGCATAATCACAAATTTAAACTTTTGTGCATATTGATTGACAAATTGTATGTAGCCTAGTGCTGGAAACTTGTGTAATTTGGAAAACTATTTTTGTCCCATGCCATTCTGTTTCAACCAAGTTTTACTGTATTAGATTTCATAATGACATAAATATTTACATCTATGTGCTAACCAATAGTAAGTACACTTGTGTGGCAGTTACAATATTTCTACTTTAACAATTTCACTTTGCTTACAATGAAACTGGATGTACACTCATGTGGCAAAATGTGGGAACATGTAACGCACTCAAGACCATTGTCCAACATGATCATGTTGGTGGTCCAGGTGTTATGGTTTGGGGAGGCATAATCTTGCATGACTGCATTGATCTCACTATCTTTGAACATGGTACACTCAATGATCAACATTATTGTGACACTCCTTTCCCACGTGCAGCTTTTCAGGAGTGCACTCAGCTCTGACTTCATTTTTATGGATGACAATGTGCAAATGCCTTAAACAGAGCAGGTGCAGGAGTTCTCGGAAGAAGAGAATATTCAGTGATGGACTGGCCTGTCCAGTCCCTGATTTAAATCCCATCAAGCACATGTGAGATGTGTTGGGGAGACATATTGCAGCATACCCACATGTACCTTCCAGCAGCTGTGAATCATGCTGTTGGAGGAATGGAACATAAAACTACAAGAACTCCTTACCAGTCTTGTGGTCAGTGTGGGAACATATTGCAAGGCATGTATTGGCACCTGTGGTACACACACCCTTTTAAGAAACATATCCCATCTTTTGTAATGTCCAGGAGACAATCACGAATCCCAGTCACTTCAGTGCGATTGTTGACTTTGAATAAAAGAGCCATTTCTGTTCATCTCATTGTGTATTTCTTTCAGTTATGTTCTTTACTATATTGCAGCAGTATGAGCCAAATTTCTTTGAGCTATGTTACCTGGCAGTGAGAAGTTATGCAAAAGTTACATTTTAATTTTCTTCTATTTTTTTAAATTATGTGAAGACAATTTTGAAAACAAGTTCATATGGGGGTGTAAAAGTGCTGCATATGCTCACACTTAGCCAGGGTGGTGAACTACTACTTCTGTTATTGGCTTTATTTGAGCTACTATACAGTCAACATGATTTTGGGCATTGACATGGTGCAGAACGGCAGTGTGGGTTTGTAGGGTGAGGTGTGTAGTTGTATTGGAGGAAAGGAGTCCCTGAAGTGATTTCATAGAGTACAGTCAATATACACAAGAGACAAGGAATAAAGTCTTGACCCAAGAACTGAGGTGTCACAGACTGTTATGGAGAGATTGAGGTTTATTGGATTTAATTAATATTATCTGTGATTGTTTCATTCTTATAATAGTCATACAGTGATTATAGAACCAATTTGTTATACATCTTTTTATTCAGCACTCACAGTAAATCCTTGGCTGCATGTGGTAACAGGCTTAAAGATCTAAGTTCTTGACAAGTAGTTGTGTTGGTTTTCTTTTTGTGGGATACCAAGATTGTTTCCAAAATGTCATTAAGTCAATATCCCACTGTGTATATTTCCCTGCATATTCAAAATAGCTCTTCCTTTACTTTTACAACTAAGGATTATTCATACTTTTCTTGGCAGCTCATCATTTCCTGTGGCTCTCTCGTTTTTAACCCCCTTAAAAGCTGCCTCTAATTCATGCTTTAGAATTCTGTAGCTCTTCTCTTCATCCTTTGCTATACACTTTCTAGTTCCAGTTCAAGTTGTTCCGACTCCAGTCTTCTCCACCCCTCCTCCCCTCCCCTCCCCACTTCTCATGGCAATATAACCACTCAATGTATTTGTTCCACCTTTTTTACTTTGCAGGGGTTGTTCAGCACCCTTTCATGCTCAGTCTCTGTCTCCATAACACTCTCTTGTCCCTCCTCATACAGCAACCCAACTGTTCCTTTATACAGTACTGGTCATTAATGTCCATAAACCATGACTGTTAACCTGATACTTCAAATATGAACACGGACAAAAATTTATTTCTCCAAAAATATTATTATATATACTTAATATAATACAAACAGAAAAAATATATTTTACTTTCATCAAAGTACCCTCACTTAGACTGCCTCACAAGCTCAATTCATACGATCAATCAGTTTATGTAGGTATTGTGAGTCTATATGACTCAACATATCCTTAACGACATTCCAGATATTTCTTTCTTGTTGTGTGTACTTCCTGGACATGTCTGTCCACTTCATCCTAGACCATATCAGTAGGATTCCAATCACGGCTTTGAGATGGCCACACCATGTCTTTCAGCATCTTCTGTTTTTCCTATGATGCAATGTACTTCTTACAGAATGTGACCAATGTTTTAGGTCATTATCCTGGTATGTTATAATACTCAGGTATGCAGTGGTAGTGCTTCTGGCCCATATACCCTCCTATTTTCACAATGATGCCAAATCTATCTTCCACGAAACACCTCCAAACTGCTATAGAATCCCAATTGCATTTAACTAGAGGTAGAATGCACTGCTGCGACAGCCTTTCTCCTTTGGACTGCTGAACAAGCGTCCTCCTTCTGATATCAACAATCTTCAATTTCCATTCATCTGTGAATAACACTTTCTTCCACACTTCATGTGTCCCCTTACTATATTTCCTAGCCTGTTCAAGTCTCTCCATTTTATTTGTGGGCTTCATAAGGGATTTCTTTGCTGCCACACACAGCCAACATCAATCAGTCTGGTTTTTACTACTGCAATATATATGGTTTTCTTATTCATTTCTACTAATTCTGCATGAATTTGTCCTACTGTTTTGAAATTATTTCTCTTACCAGCAATTTCAATGAATTTTTCATCACTTTTAGTTGTTTAAAACACCATTATGGTTGCGGTAGGTCCTTATTGGTACCAGTTGTCTTCTGGCAGTGAAGATGTATTGCTTTCCCGTTATAGATACACCACATTGTTTTGCTATTTGGGGCATAGATAAACCTGATTGTCTGAATGTTACAACTGCAGCACAATTGTCTATGGACCTCCACTGTTGGAGCCATAATAGAGATATGTAAACTGTTAAACATCACTAAGCAACTGTAGTGTAGTAACCATATAGTCTGTATTGTACCAATTGCTTGGGGTACATTGTGGACACCACAGTAATACAGGGAACAAGAGGGCAATATGGAATAGGTATTACTTCACCACACAGGTGAACAAACATACCAGTTCAGGAAACTATTTTGCAGGTGTACAACACTCTTCTGGATAACACTGCACGTAGGTGAAAACAAACACATAAACCTGAAATGTTCATCAATGCTGTACTATTTCTTTGTTTACTGAACTATAGCTGTGGTATCATACAGTAATTACAAGGAATTAGATGTCAGTTATTAGTTTTATAGAAATTAATGAGTGGTAGTGTATGTTATGTCATATTCTCTCTGACTGTTGTCTGATGGCATTACATTTCTTCTCTACCAACATCTGTATGGTTTTACCTGGCTCTATTATGAATTTAACAATATAGGGAAAGTTGCTACTAACCATATAGCGGATATGCTGAGTCGCAGATAGACACAACAAAAAGATTTTCATACTTAAAGCTTTTGGCCAATGGCCTTTGCATTTGTGTGCGTGTGCGTGTGCGTGTGTGTGTGTGTGTGTGTGTGTGTGTGTGTGTGTGTGTGTGTGTGTGTCTACTGTTGACAAAGGCCATTGGCTGAAAGCTTTAAGTGTGAAAATCTTTTTGTTGTTCCTATCTGCAACTCAGCATCTCCACTATATGGTGAATAGCAATTTTCTTTCTCATAATATTGTTACATTCCATCATTTTCTATTATGAATTTATTATGTAAATCATTGTACATTCTTTGCCTTCTTTGTGTTCAGATTCTTCCATGTCCTCCCTTCCTCCATGTTATTGATCTTTTCATCTGCTATCCATATGTTTCCTTTTCTCTTTATTTCTAGCACTTGTTTTGCTGCCTCTTTTAAGTTATATTTGTTACCTGGCTTACTCTTCCTGAGTTATGCTATAAAATAATCTTCTTTTCCCCCTTTATTTCATATTTAAAAATTCAATATTTCTCTTTTCTTACCTTTCCAAACCTTCTTCTTTCTAACACTGTGTTCTCTGATGGCTAGATTATGATTTTTGCAGATATCTTCTAGTGGGTAACTGATATCATTTCTAATGCTATTTTTATTTATTGTTTGTGTTAATAAATAGTCAAATTGGTAACATTTGTCATTACGACTTGATTTACTGATGTATCTTCTTCTTTTATAGTGCTCACACAAGGTGTTTTCTACCATGACACTGTTCCTATGTTTTCTCTCTCTTGTTCCTTCTTCCAAGGCCAAAACTTCCAACATATCTGTCCTTCTCCTCTTGCCCACTATTGTTCAGCTGCAAAACGTCAGATTGTTTTGATGAATTTTTCATAAATGCAATGAAAACTGATGTAAATGTGAAAACCTATGAAGATAATGTGTTTCATATTGCCTACAGAAGACAAAAATTGAATTCATTTGGAACAGAATACACAGCACTGTAACCATCTATGTGTATGATATGATTGCACACTTATTGATTGTCAGTTGGTTGGTTGGTTGATTTGGGGAAGAGGACCAAACAGCAAGGTCACTGATCCCATCAGATTAGCGAAGGATGTGGAAGGAAGTCAGCCATGCCCTTTCTGAGGAACCATCCTGGCATTTGCCTGAAGTGATTTAGGGACATTACAAAAAACCTAAATCAGGATGGCTGGATGTGGGTTTGAACCATTGTCCTCCCAAATGTGAGTCCAGTGAGCTAACCACTGCACCACATCCCTCAGTCTGATTGATTGTAATTAATGTCCAGCCCTCTGAATAAATGTGTTTCTCAAATAGGCTTAAATATTCTGAAGTACACCAAGAAGGGGTTGTGTGAGATAAACAAAAGTTGGTAGGCATGTTTCTAAATCTGAAAAATTATGTTTATTGAAAGTTCACACCAATCACATAAGAGTGACACTAGCAGTGCCACTATGAGGATGTAAATCAGGTTTGTTTTAAATACGTGCTGTAGCGTTCATGAGCATTAGTCACCTTCGAGATTGTATGGGGTGAGCAGATGTTTGCTGATTTTATGATAATTGTTGAATGTTAGATAAAAACCTTCATGTTAAATAAAAAAAAGACACGCTATTAAAGTTAAATTAAATAGTTGGTCACATTATATTGGAGTAAAATTTATGGCCTTTTATAGTTGTTTTGTATCATCTATCAAACTAGCAACATTCTACATGGGAAAAAAATAAGATTGTCATTACCTTAAACTTATGTATCATCCCATATCGATTGAGGAGATCATACCCAAGATACTTGACAGGCATATTTGTGGCTGTCTCGCTAAGTGCAAACACATCAAATGACCACTCGTCCAGTGTCTGAAATGATACAAAAAGAGTTGGTGTGAATTTTATGTGACATGTGAATAATAATATATAAATATACTCAAAATGGTAAAAAACCATTAGTCTATTTGAAAATAGTAAATACATGGCATTTAAATATTTTGATGTTTCACAAAACTTGTAGTGCCTATTTTAATGACAAATGAAGAGCTACGTACACATACAGTGTGGAAGTTGTAGGGACAGCAACATAAAAATATAACAAGATCTTGAACATGTTTCATAGACTAAGGAAAAAAGGAAATGATTTTGGAAAGAACAAACAACACATAACAAACTACAAATTTCTTTTTGTAGGTTTGTTTAACAAGCACATCTGCATTACTAAGCAACTGTCCCACAACACAGTACCAGTTGCAAGTTACCTTTCTGACTGCTTCCAGGGGCAACAGAAATTTGGTTTTCAATATTTCATTTAATAATTGAATGAATTAAAAAATTTTAGATGCTGTCATAATCTACACATTAAAGAGAGGTATCTTATGTTAAAATTCCAACACAATAAGACAAATAGTACAGTTAGAAACTGGGCAGCATTTGTCTTGAGGCAGTGTGTCAATATCAGTGTTTGGCAATGAGAGCACTCAGCGACTTCAAACACACTTCACACATACTTTTAAATCTTTACAACCTTTCTCTTGCTGACAGCACCCACAAAATGATGAAAGGTAAAAAGTTTATTGCTTACTTTATTTTAGGTGTTCATGCAGTTAAACTTCAGCAGCAGACATTGTGTTTGATTTTTTCACTTCTTTATTATCAACCCTATACATAACACAGTTTGCAGACAGTATTCACATATACCACTGAATGTACCTGCAAAATTACGTAATTGTACAATAAACAATCCAGGGATAGTTCAGGAGATTTGATGTCATAAAACATTGAGGGGTGTGAAAAACTTGTCTTTGCTAAAAATGTAGTGCAAATTGCCTAGACAATATTTATCCAGTGTTTCATGATGAGAGCACTTAGCAACTTCCAAAGAACTTTAAGCATAATTTCAAATCTTTTCTAAACTTTTGCTCGCTTACAAACTTAGTGTCAAATATTTAACTCATTAACCCATTTGTTATGCACCCATGTTTGAAGCTGTTTTATACATGGAAATACAATTCCTTAAAGAATTATGGTTACTGGTGTTTCAGTAATCTAATTGATGATATGATTCCACAACTGGCTGTATTTGTAACCTTTATTTATGTTACTGCAGTTTAAGCTGTTAAGCCATTTTCAACACATAAGCTAGTGCAAACTATATGGTAACATCAATAAAAAACTAAGATGGCCTAATTTTAAATTATAAATGTCATAGAATACCAATGTTTGTCAGCATGATCATCAACATACTTTACATAGTGACTCTGAGAAACAATGACTAGTCAGAGAAACTTGGCAATCAACATTTAAAACTTGTGTCTTCTTTTTATATTTATGAGACTACATAATCTGAACAAGCCTATGTACTGATGGAACTTGCTTTAGTTCAAGTAAGTTTACATATTTATGAAATTGCCTAGCAAACGATGTAAGTATTTAAATTTCTGGTATGTAAATCGAGGCGTCTGAAAATGATCTAACAGCCATAACTGCAGAAACATCAATAACAATATTATGAGAAGGATAGTTGCTACTCACCAAATAGCACAGATGCCGAGTCACAGATAGGCACAACAAAAAGATTGTCACACAGTTTTGTTGTGCCTCTCTGCCACTCAACTATCCTTAGCAGTATGGTGAGGTAGCAACAATCCTTTTCATAATATTGTTATATTCCATCCTGGATTTTTCACTGTTAGAAACATAAATAAGGGTTACAAATTCATCCAGTTATGGAACCATGTTGTAACTTAAAAAATTCATAGTGACTCAAGGCACAATTAACTATTAGTAAGTCCAAACAATACTGACATGCACAAAGTGTATAGCTTGTAGCTACATTTTAAATTATATTTTCAGGTAGGTTAGATAAGAAAAATGATATCTGCACCTCTAAGCTATCTCTGGCTGAACCTGAAATATCCTATTTATCCAATCTGCTTCCCTCATAATTTGGCAGAAGTGCTCCTGCTCAGTTCTCATTCTTAAGTTAACATTAACTGACTACAAAAAATGTAACAAGTTTATGAAAATGACAGATTGTTGTACATGGTAAAGAGGACACAATGAATTGCAGAAAGGCACAATGAAGAGATTGTTACAAATCAGCTTTAGGCCAAGGCCTTCTTCAGAATAGAGAAATGCATACACATTCACACAAGCAAGCACACCTCACAGAAACAAGACCACTATCCCTGGCCACTCCAGCTAGACTGCAACAGAAAGGCATTATCTGAGAGTAACAGTCCAGAGTTGGACAGGGGACAGCAGGGGAGGGGAATAGCAGGGAATGGGTGGGGGAAGAGGAATCGGCCCTGCGTGGTGGAGCATCATGGGCTAGAGGTGGCAGGACAGGGCTGACAGTCACAGCATCATGCGCCTGTGGGAGAGGGAGGACAAGAGGAAGGGAAAATGGAGAGTGGAAAGGAGGGGAGCAGAGAAGGGGAGAAGACCAGTGTGTGTGGTGGCAGAGAGCAGACCACGATATTAGTGAGGGGAGGCAAATCGTGAGGAGGTGACTGTACAGGGAAGCAGTAACAATTGAGAGGAGGGTGTGTGAATATTAGATTGCTGTTGAGTTGAGGCTGGGATGATTTCAGGAGCAGACGAAGTGTTGCCTGTGTAACCCCCATGTGTACAGTTCAGAAAATCTGGTGGTGAAGGGAAGGATCCAGGTGGAACATGTTGTGATACACGCATTAAAATCAAGTGTGTTGTACTCAGCTGCATGTTGTACCACAGGGTGGTCCACTTTGCTCTAGGCCACAGTTTGGTGATAGTCTTCCATCCTTGTTGACAGCTGGCTGGTAGTCATACCAATATAAAAAGCCAAACAGTAATTGCAACAGAGCTGGAATATAACATGGCTGCTTTGACCAGTGGCCCAGCTGTGATGGGGTAGAATATATTCGTGACAGACTAGAATAGAAAGGTCTGGGTGGGTGGACACCTGGATCATCCACAGGGATATGATCCCAGTGACAAGGGGCTGGGATTGGGGATGGCACAGGAATGAACTTGGATGTTGTGCAGTTTTGGTGGGCAGCAGAACACCACTTTAGCTAGAGTGGGAAGAATCTTGGGTAGGAAATCCCTAATTTTAGTGCATGATGACAGAGAGATAATGATGCTCTTGACAAAGAATGTCCTTCAGTTGTACCAGTACATGGGGTAACGGGTGACGAAGGGGGTAGTCCTTCATAGTTAGTTCCTGAGGGTAGTCAGTGGATTGGGGGTGTGTTGGGATATGGAATCTGTTTACAGACTAAGTCTGGGGGAATGCCTTAAAATACCTTCAGAATCCTGGGTAAGGAAGCTCCAGTCAGTGCAGATACACCGTCCCCAGTTGGCCAGGCTGTATGGGAGGGATTTTTTGATGAGGAAGGGATGACAGTAGTTGAAATGCAGGTATGGCTGGTGGTTTAATGTAGACAGAAATGTGAATGGAATCATCAGAAAGGAGGAGGACAATGCCCAGGAAAGTGGCACAATGAGTGGAGGACCACATGAAGTTGATGGGAGATAAATTGTTGAAGTTGTGAAGGAATGAGGATAGGGTGTCCTGGCCCTGGGTCCAGATTATGAAGATATCATCAATGAAACTGAACATGACCATAGGTTTGGGGTTTTGGGAGACTAGGAAGGTTTCTTCTAGGTGGCCCATAAACTGGTTTGCGTAGGAGGCTGCCATGTGGATGCTCATGGCTGTGCCATGGATCTGTTTATATAATTTTTCCTTCAAACAAGGAATAGTTGTGTATAGGATATATTCAGTAAGATGTATGAGGACTGAGGTAGTGGGTTTTGATCTGAAGTACATTTGAAGAAGTAGTGTACAATAGCAGCAAGGCCATGAGCTTGAGGATGTTGGTGCATAGAGAAGTCACATCAATAGCGACGAGTCGGGGTACAGGAGGTTAAGGGGTGGAATGGAGGGGAATTGGTGAAGGAAGTGGTTGGTATATTTGATGTGTGAGGCTAGGCTTCGGACAGTGGGTTGGAGGTGTTGGTCAATGAGGGCTGAAATTCTTTCAGTAGGCACATGGTAACCAGCTATGTGATGCACCAAGGATTATTGGGATTGTGGATTTTGGGGAACATGTAGAGGGTGTGTGTGTGGGGTGTCATAGGAGTGAGGAAGGTAATGGGTTCAGGGAAGAGGTTCTGGGAAGGGTGTAAGGCTATAAGCAGAGACTGGAGGTTATGTTGGACTTCTGGGATGGGAGATCTTACAGATGGATGTGTCAGACAATTGTCATTCGTAATGACAGTGGTGGAACTTTTGTCTGCAGGTAGTATCATAAGGTCAGGATCGGATTTCAGGTTGTGTATGACTGTCCTTTCTCCTGCTGAAAGGTTGGCATTCTTGGGAAGGGGCCTGGGGAATGATAGTGAGGCCACATTGGAGGTATCTAATTCCTGGAAAGTGACCAGTGTGTGGTAATGTGGGGAGGGGGGGAGGGGGGTATCACAGTTGGATGGTAGTGTGAAGAGGGACAGGGATGGGAGTTCAATGTTGTGATCAGGTTGGATTTGGTTGGACGAATTGGTGGCAAAGAAATGTTTCAATTACAAGGATTGGAAGAAGGAGAGTAGCTCTCTGACTAGGCCAAAGTGGTTAAATTTGGGTGCAGGGCTGAAAGTTAGATCTTTGGATGGTTACACTTCTGTGGGACTAAGGATTTTGGTGGAAAGGTTAACAAGAGTGTTCTGGGATTGTTTCAGCTCTTTATTTAATTGAGTGTTAGAAGGGAGTTTAGGGAGAGGTGGCAAGTTGAGAAGATCAGCTAGGCACGGTCCAGGTGCTATAAGGTATTGATAAGGAGGAACACATTGGATAGGGTAGGGGTTGCACAGTGGTGCACCTCAGTGGTGGTAGCATGTCAGCAGGCTGGGTAATTCTGGAGGTGGTACAGCTTTTTATGGATATTTTTATGCATCTTTTCCTTCTATCCAGCTTCCCTCATACCACCTAACAACTTCATTTGCCCATTTCCTGCATCATTTCCTGTTCCCCAACTCATTCCCTACCACAATGAACCTCTGCTCTATCTTTCTGCACCAGTTCAGTAAAGTATCTCTTCCCCTGGCTAAAACCTAATAACCCCACATCCTGTTTCTTAAATGCTGCCTAAACCATGGACCCCCTCCAAAGGCCTAACCAAAACAGTTCCTTTTTGAATCACACTCCTCCTTTCACAATGACTTAGCTTTTCAGATTATACCAGTACTCGTGTCTCACAAACCCAATTTTGCAAATCACATCTCTATGGAACAGGCATCCCAGAACCACCTCTGCTCCCTCCACAAGATACTGCTACTGTGCAATCCCCACTACAAACATCGCTGACATCTTACTGCCACTATGAGGCACCACTAACAAACCCCTACCCCCACCCCCGTTCCTCCTTGTAAACCTCTCATAACACCCAAACCCCACATAATTGACCTTTTCAGCTTATCAAATACCCCAAAATTCCTTTCTAACACTCCATTAAATCCAGAGCTCAAATAATCCCAGAACACTGTTGTTAGCCTTTCTACCAAAATCCTCAGCCCCAGAAACCTCACCTTCAGTCCTACAGCCAAATTTAACCACTTTGGCCTTGTCAGGGACCTACTCTCCTTCTACCAGTCCTTGCTATGGAAACATTTCTTTGCCACCAATTCATCCAACCAAACTCAAACTAATCCCAACATTGAACCCCATCCCATTTCACACCACCACCCAACTGTGATACATACCCACATGCTGGTCTCTTTCCAGGAGTTCGTTACCTCCAACTTGGCCTCACCATCATTCCCCAGGCCCCTTCCTAGAACACTAACCTTTCAGCAAAAGAAAATACAGTCATACACAACTGTAAACAGATCCTGAACATGTCATACTACCTGCAGATAAAAGTTACATCACTTTCATTATGAATCACAGTGACTACCTGGTTGAAGCCCTCTGCCAATTGCCTGCTACCTTTGCGTATAAGCTCTGCCACTGTGATCCCATACCTGAAGTACAACATAACCTCCAATCTCTGCTTAAAGCCTTACGCCCTTCCCACAACCTCTTCCTTGAAACCATTTCCTTCCTCACTCCTATAACACCCACAATTCCAATGATCCTTGATGCACCACATAGCTGGTCACTGTGCACCCACTGAAAGAATTTCAGCCATTGTTGACAAACACTTCCAACTGACTTCCTGAAACCTAGCCTTCCAGATCAAAGATATCAACCACTTCCTTCACATCAAAGATACCAACCACTTCCTTCACCAACTCTTTTCCATCCCACCCCTTAACCTCCTGGATCACTAATCATCACTATCACTATTGACACCACTTCCCTATGCACCAACATCCTCATGCCCTTGCTGCTATTGAACACTACTTTTCAAATATACTTCAGATCAAAACCCACTACTTCAGTCCTCATACATCTTACTAACTATATCCTATCACACAACTATTCCTCCTTTGAATGAAAAATTATATAAACAGATCCGTGACACGGCCATGAGCAGCCACATGGCAACCTCCTATGCAAACCTGTTTTGAGCTATCTAGAGCAAACCTTCCTAGTCTTCCGAACCCCAAACCTAGGATCTTGTTCAGTTTTATTGATGATATCTTCATAATTTCGACCCAGGGCCAGGATACCCCATCCTCATTCCTTCACAATTTCTACAACTTCTCTCCCATCAACTTCACTTGGTCCTCCTCGACCTATTGTGCCACCTACCTAGCTGTTGACCTCCTCTCTGATGGCTCCATCAACATCTCTGTCCATATTAAACCACAAACAGTACCTGCATTTTGACAACTATCATCCCTTACACTTAAAAAAATTCTTCCTATTCTGCCTGCGGACTTAGTATCTGTACTGACAGAAGCTCCATTGCCCAGTATGTTGAAGGTCTCACAAAGCTGTTCAAAACACACTATCCCCCAGACCTAGTCCATAAACAGATTTCTCGTGCCATATCTGAACACATCCCCAGTCCACCAACTACCCCCAAGAACTAGCTACAAAGGAGTGTTCCCTTTGTCACCCAGTACCACCCCAAACTGGAACAACTGAACAATATCCTTTGTCAAGGCCATCATTATCTGTCTACAATCATGTCCTGAAATTAGGGATCTCCTCCTAAAGATCCTTCCCACCCCTCATAAAGTGGTGTTCTCCCACTCACCAAAACTTCACAACATCTTACTCTATCCTTACACCACCCCCAATCCCAGACCCTTGCCACCAGGATATCCGTGTGAAAGACCCAGGTGTAAGACCTACCCAATCCATGCCCATCCTGAACTTCCCATTCCAGTCACGTCGCGAACTTGTCCTACCCTATTAGAGGTTGGACCACCTGTGAATGCAGCCATATTCTATGCCAGCTGTGTTGCAATCATTGTTCAGCTTTTTGTATTGGTATGACTACCAACCAACTGTCCACAAGGACGAATTTCTGTCAAATACTTGTTTTCAACGTCTGTTTCACTACATGCACCATCTGGATCTTCCCCTCCACCACTGGCTTTTCTGAATTGCACAGATGGGAGTTATCCTTACAACACATTCTCCACTTCTGATATCATCCCTGCCTCAACATACGGTAACCTACTGCCCCCACATCCTTCACCCTACTATTTCTACCTCCTCTGTCCTGTCACCTTATTACAATTCACCTACCCTCACTGTCCTTGCAGGCTGCTCTCTGCCAGTGCATCCACCGGTCTTTCCCCTTTCTTTGCTCCTCTCATTACACTCCCCATTTTCCCCCTCATCTCCTTGCTCCCCATTTTTCCCTCTCCTCTCCTTCCTCCACAGCTTCCTGATGTTGCGCCTTGTCAGCCCTGTCCTACAACCTCTAACCCCTGATGCTTCACCAGGCAGTGCTGATTTCTCTTCCCCCACTCATATCCTGCTATTCCTCCCCATTCCCTTTCCCACTCTGAGTTGTTGCTCTCATTTAACACCTTTCTGTTGCACTTTGGTTAGAGTGGCCAGAGGAAGCAGTCATGTGTGTGAGAGGAGTGCTTGCTTGTGTGAATGTGTGTATGTGTTTCTATTCTTTGAAGTAAGCTTTGGCCTAAAGCTTATTTGGAACAGTCTTTTCATTGTACCTGTCTGCAACTCAATGCTGAACTTGATGGTCTTACATGTTTTCATCAGTCTTACACACTGCTACACAAAATTGATGAGAAATAAATGGTTGTTCAGGTACGAAAATGAATACATTTCATTTTTGTTTTCTTAGGAAAGATAAACCTTCCATTTCCTGCTCCATTTAACAGTCCTTTTTAGACATAACATTTACTCTTGTATATAGGAACTTCTCTCATACTATCTTCAATAACGATGTACAGTTTTACTGGACTCTTCTTCGACTTGAAAGAATGAGAATGACTTACCCATAGAATGTTGGCAGGGCCTCATTGAAAAACTTGATGCATGCTTATCAATGCAATTTTAGAAAAAGTGATTCCTACTCACCTAGAGCTGAAATGATGATGAAGTTGAAAAGAAAATGAGGCTATAGGTAAAGTATCACCAGTTTCCATGTCACAGGTTCTCTTCCAGGGAGACAGGAAAGATAAAGAGAGAAAGGAGGAGTCAAGACAAAATCTTTCTCCCTTTGTCTGTCTCATCTCCCAAGGAAGCAATCCACTGCTCCAAAAGCTGCAGAAGTCATTTCTTAAAGGTAATAGTGAAAGAATAAAATACGAAACATGGATACGTACAAGTAAGAAATTCATACTCACCAAAATAAAATGTGTTGAATGACCACATGATATTCTCAGTAAGAAAATTCAGATAAAGGCAGTTACAGTTCTGTAATGAAAGTGCTTAAAATAATTTTTCAGAGGACACTCAGAACAAAACAGAAATCAAAAGCAGTAGCAATAAGTGTGAATTGCTGGCAATTCTGTCTCATAAATGCTTTTAATATTCTTGAATGAAATTTATTCTCAGCACACCTCAAATAAAGTATCAGGGAAATCTTGGTTTTCAAATATGTTATTTTCTTCCACACAAGTTTTTTTTCAATCTTTTTCTTTTGTGTGTGAATCTTTCCTTTCTCAATTAGGACTATACTCATTCATAGTACTATACTTCCAGTCTATTTTTTTCGTTGCTCATTTTTACCATTCTCTTCTGTTGTCACAATGTGATGTACTTCCTGTATCTCTCCTCTTCATGAACTATATATATATATATGGAATGTTTCCTTCTATTATAACCATATATATATATATATATATATATATATACTCTTTTACATTATAATATTACAAATTTTCACTTAACTTTGAGTGTATACAGGGTGTGGTTCACATTCTCATCATGATTTTAATTTATGATGGTTATTTCTCATGTGCTTAGTGACCCTATTAGTGATTTAGTTGTAACTGCCTTATTCATTTTTTTCCCTTCTTCCCTCTGTGAGTTTGACCAATCAAATGTATGCTATAGAGTTGATCTCAGTATTTATTTACTGTGTTCATTCTTCCCTCTGTGAGTTTGACCATGTCAAATGTATACTGTAGAGTTGATCTCAGTATTTATTCACTGTGTTCCTTTCTTTCCAGTTTCTTCAATGTTTATGTACTTTAATTTTTGTATGTTGTTCTAATATCAAGAATTTTGTAGCTGTTATATGATGACTGATTTTCTTCCATGAGCCTTCAAATTTATCACCACTTTAGTGCTATATGCTAGTTTACATTAACTGTTATCAGTATCATTAGCACAAACTAAAAGTATGGCACTTAGCATATCATTTGTGAAATGACTAATTTAATGGCAAACAATTTGCAAAGGCGTACTCAAATGTTCCTTCACACACAAATTTATAAAACATTATGAAGATTTAGTTTAACACACATAAATATGCACTGACATAACTGAGTCTGATTCTATGAACCTACACAGGATGAGTCACCTAACATTACCGCTGGATATATTTCATAAACCACACCAAATACTGACGAATCGATTCCACAGACCAAACGTGAGGAGAGGGGCTAGTGTAACTGGTTAATACAAACCATAAAAAAATGCACAAAAGTATGTTTTTTAACACAAACCTACGTTTTTTTAAATGGAACCCCGTTAATTTTGTTAGCACATCTGAACATATAAACAAATACGTAATCAGTGCCGTTTGTTGCACTGTAAAATGTTAATTACATTCGGAGATATTGTAACCTACAGTTGACGCTTGAGTACCACTCCTCCGCTGTTCGATAGTGTGTATCGGAGAGCACCAAATTACATAGGGATCCAAAGGGAACGGTGATGGACCTTAGGTACAGAAGAGACTGGAACAGCACATTACATCCACATGCTAACACCTTTTTACTGGTCTTTTTCACTGATGCACATGTACATCACCATGAGGGGTGAGGTACACGTACACACGTGGTTTCCGTTTTCAATTACAGAGTGGAATAGAGTGTGTCCTGACATGTCAGGCCAATAGATGTTCAATGTGGTGGCCATCACTTGCTGCACACAATTGCAATCTCTGGCGTAGTGAATGTCGTACACGCCGCAGTACATCTGGTGTAATGTCACCGCAGACTGCCACAATATGTTGCTTCATATCCTCTGGGGTTGTAGGCACATCACGGTACACATTCTCCTTTAACGTATCCCACAGAAAGAAGTCCAGAGGTGTAAGATCAGCAGAACAGGCTGGCCAATTTATGCATCCTCCACGTTCTATGAAACGCCCGTCGAACATCCTGTCAAGGGTCAGCCTACTGTTAATTGCGGAATGTGCAGGTGCACCATCATGCTGATACCACATACGTCGACGCGTTTCCAGTGGGAAAGTTTCGAGCAACGTTGGCAGATTATTCTGTAGAAACGCGATGTATGTTGCAGCTGTTTGGGCCCCTGCAATGAAGTGAGGACCAATGAGGTGGTCGCCAATGATTCCGCACCATACATTTACAGTCCACGGTCGCTGTCACTCTACCTGTCTGAGCCAGCGAGGATCGTCCACAGACCAGTAATGCATTTTCTGTAGATTCACTACCCCGTGGTTTGTGAAACCCGCTTCATCGGTAAACAGGTAGAACTGCAACGCATTCTCTGTTAATGCCCATTGACAGAATTGCACTCGATGATTAAAGTCATCACCATGTAATTGCTGATGTAGCGACACATGAAACGGGTGAAAGCGGTGACGATGCAGTATGCGCATGACACTACTTTGACTCAGTCCACCGGCTCTCGCAATGTCCCGTGTACTCATGTGTTGGTTCATGGCAACAGCAACTAACACACCAACTGCACCCACTTCTCCTGTGACGGGCCTGTTATGCACCCTTTTGCGTGCTACAACCATACCTGTTGCATATAGTTGGCGGTAGATGTTTTGCAATGTGTGGCACGTTGGATGCTCTCTGTCCGGGTACCGTTCTGCATACACCCTGCAGGCTTCAGCTGGATTTCGTCGACACTCGCCATAGATGAGTATCATCTCCGCCTTTTCAGAGTTTGAATACACCATGGTCACAGTTCCTACAACACTACACTATCACAGACGTCTGGTAACATGGTGTACTACAGTTGGTCTGCGTGCAGAGACGAATGCAGAATAACAATAGCAGCAAGCGTTACATGCAGACACTGCGACAGCTAGACCAAACCACAACAGTGCACTACAGCCACACTTGTAAACACGGTCGTCATCGTAAACACGTCCCTGCAGATGCTGCTCGCCGACCGTGGCCCATGTTTGTTACAACACGCAACTGAGCGTCGGAGGTTTCAAGCGTCAACTTTAGGTTACAATATCTTCGGATGTAATTAACATTTTACAATGCAACAAACGGCACTGATTACGTATTTGTTTATATGTTCAGATGTGCTAACAAAACTAACATTGTTCCATTTAAAAAAAATGTAGGTTTTTGTTAAAAAACATACTTCCGTGCATTTTTGTATGGTTTGTATTAACCAATTACACTAGCCCCTCTCTTCATGTTCGGTCTGTGGAATCAATTCGTCAGTATTTGATGTGGTTTATGAAATATATCCAGTGGTAATGTTAGGTGACTCACCCTGTATATTACAAATAAATGCACCAGCTACTAATTAACTGGTACTTTTATTTAATACAGTATCATATAGAATTGTATATGATGACATAAAACTGTGTAATAAAATTCAGTGGTTTAGTGTAGCTGAGTGATACATTTAGACTCCACATACTATTGCAATATCTGCATGTTTCAATGTAACACATAATAGGTACTAATATAACTCAATGGCATAATGAAAATGAATATCTTTCTTTACAGGGGCAAGTGAGTAAAAACTTTTCTGTATAAATGAAGAAAATTATAAATAAATGTTAGTGGTTGTGGAACTTTCCAACATAAAGCTTATTTCATTGACTGTTTACTAATTTTCAGCATACTGGAAGGCATGACATCAGCAACAATTCTGGTTAACCACATTATGCAATAAATTGCAGAGAACCATCTAAGTTGTAATATAATTTCCTTTATTACTCTTGATGACTAGATTTTTGAGCCTAATCTCATTATCAAATCATTATTTCATTCATTTATGGATTTTACTGCAGAAACACTTGTCTTGGGGGTGGGGTCGGGGTTGGGGGTGAGAGATAAGAGTCAACAAAGAGATGGAGCACAAGCTTGTATAATGCAAAGAAAGAGAATGAAATTGGTCACATCCTTTTCAAAACAAGTATTCACCTTCATCAATTTTGGAATTTTGGGAAACCATGCAAAATTTAAGTCAAGTTGAACAGCTGAGATTTAAACCCCCACTACTCTTGAAAGTGAGTTCAGAGTGTTAACTACTTGCTGCATTTGGGAGGGAGAAGGCTCATGGGGACACAGTAGCACTCAGTATGTGAAAAGTGAAGGTTTGTGTAAAGTAATAATGATATTGTGTGTGATGATGGAAATTAACAGTATAAGTACACAGAGAGGCAGCAGGAGGGTTTCAAAATGTAACTAGAACAGTTTGTATTTACCCAATAAAAATGACATACTATGTATAGGTACCTCTGACGAGGAAGCCACACACACAAATAATGATTTTTTTTCTTTCCCCCTGGATCCTTAATGTGACCCACCTTAATTAGAAAATGGCAGCTTTTAGTGTGTTTTACTGACTTACTGCACAAATGTCTCCGAAGTGCAAAACAAAAGTATAAGAAATTTAAGTATGTAAAAGATAACACCCGAAGAGCATTGACATAGAGAGTAATACCTCAGTATGGTACAATAGACTTCTGGAATACATAAAATGAAAATACTTACTGTGCCTGCTTTCACACAATGTAATGTGCAGCACACTTACTCATGAGACAGGGAACTGTACCTGACTCAAATAGAATATATCCAGTTGATTAGCATTTTCTGTAATATTACATCAACTACATGGATGAATTTTTCAGGCGATACTCCTGTCACTTAAGAGGATTTCATCATACTAGCTATAAATTCTTGTTCCATATGAAAAACATACAAACAATGAAAACAGAATATTTCTAGCTTTCCCATAATGATAGATGAGAGTCCCTTCTTTCAGAGTTCAGCCCAGCTAAGATTTTGTTTTATTTTGCTTCTGTCAAATGATTGTTTAAGTTCTTTTATTCAATCGTTGAATTCCAGAGATACCATGGAGGAGACAACCTTCATCCATGTGGAATAATAACAACAACAACAATAAGATAATAGTAGTAGTAGTAGTAGTAATAGCTTCATACTGCATTAAACTGCCATAAATTAATTTTGATTAATTACTTAATCAAGCTAAATTTGAAATACCAGTAGTAAAACTAATAGGAAGAGAGAGAGAGAGAGAGAGAGAGAGAGAGAGAGAGAGAGAGAGAGAGAGAGAGAGAGAGAGTTGTTTTTTCCTCAGTCACATTATATATTTCAGTACCTTCTGTTTACCTCCCACGGCTAGCTTAATATGTACAAGAGTAACTGAATGATATTTATCTCGTATAACAATCATCTTGGCGCCATAAGAATAGAGACCTGTTTACAATGAGCACTGCTACTTATAATGCAGTTAACAGCAAATATTCAGTTTTTGAGTGAGATAATCAGATAATTTGTAGAAAGAGAGGGTAATAAAAAATGTTTCCAATTTTGTTTAGTACCAATACAATAAAATGACACCTGAGATAACAACAGGAGTTTTATGCTTACATTTAAATGTACATGACAACTCTGCAGTTCACACTTAAGTGCTTGGCAGAGGGTTCATAAAATCACTTTAAGACTATTTCTCAACCATTCCACTCTCAAACAGCATATGGGAAAAATGAACACCCAAATATTGCTGTGCGAGTTCTGATTTTTTTGATTTTTTAATTTAATTTTATTTTTTTTTATTTTTTTTATTTTTTATTATTTTTTTTTAATGATGGTCACTTCTCTCTATGTAAGTGGGAAAAAGGAGACATTTTTGCATTCAGAAGAGAAAGTTGGTGATTGAAACTTCAAGAAAAGATTGTGCTGTAACAAAAAACACTTTTGTTTTGATGACTGACCCCCCAACTCATGTATCACATTCATGACTCACTCTCACTATTTCATGATAATAAAAAATGAGCCACTTTACTTGAAACTTTTTCAATGTCCTCCAAGAATTCTATCATGCAGCAATATTCCAGAAAAAGGTAGACAAGTGTACACACACACACACACACACACACACACACACACACACACACACACACACACGTACCTCTATACAGCTATACTGTGCTGAATACGTAATTCTGGGGCTGTGGTTTGGCATGTAGATGGAGGTGAGTGGTGGTTGTGTTGGGAGGAGTGGAAGTGGGTGAGTGGAGAAAAGAGTCAAGGAGTGGGAGAGAAGGTTGAAGAAGCATGGCTGATGGCTTGGAGGGAGGCAGCAGGTGTGTCAATTAGGAATGTGGGAGGGAGAGGGAGCAGATGAATGGGATAGGAATGCTCTGTTCCGTCATATCCTCCCACTCCATTAAGCATTACCGAACAAGGTGGCACAGTGGTTAGCACACTGGACTTGCATTCGGGAGGACAACGATTCAATCCCATGTCCGGCCATCCCAATTTAGGTTTTCTGTGATTTCCCTAAATTGCTCCAGGCAAATGCTGGGATGGTTCCTTTGAAAGGGCCCGGCCAGCTTCCTTCCCCATCCTTCACTAATCCGAAGACACAGATGACCTCTCTGTTTGGTCTCCTCCCCCAAACAACCCAACCCCACTGTGCACTGCAAGAACTCTCTCCTGCTGATGTCTATGTGTCACATTCCTATCCCATGCACCTGCAGCTGCTTCCTCCTGCATACCTATCCCACACATTTACAGCCTGCCATCCACCCCAAACCCTTACTCTTTACTCCCCTAACCCCCTCCATCCAACACCACCCCTCACCACAGTCTACAAGCCAATTTGCAGTACCAGCATTATGGGTTTAGCTGACACAATGTAGCTGTAGAGGTGTACGTGTAATCTAGCTCAGAAATGAGTTTGTTGAAATATTAGCTTTGTTTTCATTCTTTTTTTGCATGCCTGTCAATGACTCTGTGGTACTGCTTTCCAGTGAGTTTTTACATTCTGCTGGACCTTTCCACATTGACCTACAAATTTGTGAGATTTATTGTTTAAACAAAATTCAATTGAATTTTTGAGCACTAATGTGGAGCAACTGTCACTTTCTATTGCGGGTAAACTGCTTCTTTTTGCTCCCTTCAGATATCTTGTCTACACCAGTTTGCAATATATTCTGATCTTCTAATGCCTTTTCTAGATGGTAAATGACAGCATCATTGGCAAACACTTTAAGAGAGCTGCTAGAATTGTCTCCTTAGCAGTTTATATGGGGTGAGCCAGGAGGAAAGGTGCATGCTTCGAGGGGTGATAGTGATTCTGGGAAGAGGGGGGGGGGGGGGGAGAATACTTCATATGGACTCTTGCCATATTCTGTATGCCCTATTCCGGATGGTTTCCAAGAAAGAACATATTAAATGTACACTGTTATTTATTTTCTATATTATTCAGTACACTGTCACTGTCTGCAACATACCTCAGTAGTGTAGAGGAATTTGGGATGAACAGTTTGGTACAGGATGCTTGTGGTCTATCAAGTTTGGAAACTTAGCTCAAATTGCTCTACAAAAACTTTCTAAACTACAGAGCATGCGCATTGCATGAGATTTCCAATATTCTCTCACTCTCTTTGCAAAAACTACTAGGCCTAGAGAAAAAAATTAATACAACCTTTTTTGTAGGATATTTAATGTAATTTAATTTTGCATCACAACACATTGTCACTTGAGGCTGCAATTTTTGAGTTATTCAAGAAAAACATACAGAACTGACATTAAAGGTGTTCAATCTCAGAAACCATTCAGAATAAGGCATATGTCCACATGAAGTTTTTTATTCTGAATTACCAATACTATCTTTCCTCCTGATTCAACCTCAGTAATTAAAACACATACTTGGGGAACTCCACAGGCTCATTTCTCTTTCACTCAATAACTTCACATCAGTTACTTTGAACTGTGACTATTCTGACACGAAATCATGAATCCAGTCACACAAATAAGATGATACAACATAGGCACACAATTTGATTAGAAGCTGCTACTGAGGAACTATATCAAAAGCCTTCTGGAAATCTAAAAATATGAAATCAACTTGAGATCCCTTGTCAATAGCACTCATTACTTTGCATGAATAAGGAGCCAACTGTGTTTCACAAGAACAATATTTTCTGAATCTGTGCTCATTTTGTGTCAACAAAGTATATGTTCCAAAATTGAACAGCAGATCTATATCAGTGATATGGGGCCATAATTCAGCAGAATAATTCTATTTCATTTCTTTTGTACTGGTGTGATATGTGCAACTTTCCAGTCTTAAGGTGTGGATCTTTCACCATGAGAGTAGTTGTAGATAACTGTTAAAACTGAGCTATTTAATCAGTTACTTTTAAAGGAGCCTAACTGGTATTCAATCCAATCTGGACCATATCCCTTGCATTTGTCAACTTACTTAACTTACTTCACTGCAATGAGGGTGTAGACCTCCTCCCAAACTACTCATGTTGGCAACTGTTACTTCTTCAAATTCTGGAAAATTTATGGAATATTCTATGGTGAGGTTATTTTAGAAAGCCGGTGCTGTCATTGTTAATATTACTATTGCTGTCATGCAGTGAAGGTATTGATTGTGTCTTGCCACTGGTAAACTTTACTTATGACCAGAATCTCTATGGATTTTCTGACGGATTTTGAGTCAGAGTATTGTTGTGGAAATTATTAAAAGCATGCCACATTGAAGTCTTTGCGAGTTTCAAGCTTCTATAAAACATCTTCAGTCTTGGAGATTTTGAATTTCTTAAAATCTGGCTTGCTTGAAGATTACTCGTAAGTCTTTAAAATTGAACATATACATCTATATGGGTACAAGGTAACATAATAATATTGTATAAATAGTAAAAGGAAGGGGAAATGATTATAAGTACAAGAGTAAATATTAAATTCCAGGCCCTCAAAGTACTTAAATATTGTACTCAATAGAAATTTGCATATTATGCCATAACAGTTGTATCTGGACATACACTACTTATAACTGAGTCGATGTAAGCTGACAATTGCAGTGGACTAGGTGCACCAGCTTTGCATGCCTACCTCAACCAATAATGTAACCTGATTTTATTAATGGCTCTATGGAAATGAGTCTGTGTTGTGAGAGCTCTGTAGATGGTTGCTGTTTCTGTCTGCAGCTGATAGTGCATTCCATTTGAAAGCTGGCAGCACCACTGTGAGCTGTCAGGGAACTTATTATGTCATTTCAACTATAGTTATATTCACAATTTACAGGTTTCATCAAAAAGTTATACAAACTTAACTAAAGATTCACTATATGTAGTGACTACATATTGATTTTCTGTCTGATAGTAGCAATAATGGACAAATAGTTACTGATGTTCATCTTTTGATTATTTCCCACAGAGAAATTCCCAACAAGATTTGAAGGCCATAGTACAAGAGCGACAGACAACTTGTTCTTAGGAAAATAAATCCATCAGTGATTTAGATGTAAAAGTGACAGAAAATCTTTTATGTAACCATGATGTCAAATTTTGGCAACAAAACATGACAAGCAGTTAGGCTGATATCATAAAAAGTCTCACAGGGTTTCACATTAGGGCAACACCTACTCCTAATCTAGATAAATGACTTTCCAGTAACTATAAAGGACTGTTCAAAGACTGTCATGTTTTATGATGATACAGCCACAACAACCAACCAAACTAGATTCAGCACAGTGAATAGCAGAACACACATACAACTAGTTCATAACAACAGTTCGATGATAATCTCACAGAGACTTACATTACCCAAATTAAAATGAATCAAAATGGTCTGCTGGTGTGAGAAACTGACATTAATGTTATATGTCAACTGAAATACTATGTGTTAAATTCTGTGTGGTTTAACTGAATAAGAAGCTAAAGTGCAACCAAGACATTTTTTCCTTAAAATATTTGTTTCAATAAATCCAGTTTAGCATGTTTTATACTTGGAAGTATCTATCTCTCATGGCATTGATTGAAGACAGAGAGTTGCTTTTTTATGGAATTATCTTTTGGTGCTGAGCAGCTACAGTACATGAAATACTTATTAAACAAAAGTGAGCAAGAAAGCTACCAAACATATTTTCTCCTTAATTACTGGTGCTGCTAATAATAAAAGTCAGTGTGAATTGCACAGAAAAAAAAAACAGAAAAAATACTTCTACTCTTTCCTCCCAGTCTGAGGTTCAGAGTGGGGTTCTGTATTATGACACAAAGGTCTTCAGTCAGCTAAATAAGAAAGTGGGAGTCTCTAAAATCCAAAAGAAAATGAAAATCATCCTTTACTAACTGCTGCTACAAATTATCTTACCAACCACATTCAATACCTGAAGATTCTTGTTGGCAGTATGACAAGGATATATTGCGAGTAAAAACAAGTAGCTGTTCTTTGCTGGCTGTGCAAAATTAGTTACTTAATGTCAGGTTCCAGGCATCATTTGTACAATTACTCACAATGATGTGGAATGAGTGATTTTACATTCATATTACACATTCACGTGTAAATATGGCTACATGCTGACCATTTACACTAAAAAAAGAAAAAAGTATAGTTGTCAGTAATTCTCACCCACCACTTTTTATAAATTGCAAAAATAGTAAGCCTTCTATTGACTAGAAGAAGTTGTCAAAGAGAAGCCTTTTCAGTTTATTTTCAAATTTAACTTTATTGTCTGTCATACATTTTATATCACTGGGTAAGTGATCTAAGGTGGCAGCATTGTGCACCATTTTTTGTGCTACAGACAAGCTTAATGCACCATACTGGATCTCATTTTTTCTCCTGGTACTATAATTATCTACAGGGTGTGTCAAAAATGTATACACACTTTGAACTGTCATAGACAATTTATTTCACGTTCTACAAAGTTAAATATCTGTGAGAAAGTAGCGTTATGTTTCTTCAACAGATGGCAGCAGTGGCAAGGAAGTAACTGCAACATGGCGGACGTGCATTTGAGCTTTGATGCGTGGAAGCAGATAATTAAGTGGCACTGGAAGTTTGAGAACATAGCTGGGGTTCGAAAACAGTGGAGAAGTGAGTATGGTACAGAACCACCTTCAAGGTTAACAATTACACGTCTATGAGACAAATTCGAAATTCATGGAACAGTGAGTGATGCGCATAAAGGTCGATCAGGGTGACCTTGTACAGCTACAAGTGATGATTCCACAACTGCGGTCTTGGAACTGTTTCAGCATTCACCTCAAAAATCTTCAAGGCAAGTGGCACGTGAGAGTAATGTAAGTGCTAGTAGTGTGCTATGTATTATGAAGAAAGGCAAGTTTTGTGTGTACATTCCAAGGCTGGTGCAACAGCTAAGTGATGACGATCAAGATCGAAGGTTAGAATTTCGTGAATGGGTTCAGGAGATGGTGAGACGTGAACCGGGATTTATGGGTAGCATAATTTGGTTGGATGAAGCCCAATTCAAACTCAATGGAACTGTCAATAGGCACAATTGTGTGTACTGGGCTGAAGATAATCCTTACATTACAGATGAAAAGGCTGTGAATTTGCCTGGTGTAAATGTGTGGTGTGGTTTGTCTGCAAGGGGACTCATTGGGCCTTTCCGCTTTGAAGGTACTGTTACTGGAGAAACATACGTAGCAATGCTTGCTGACTCCATATTCCCTGCCATTCATGCATTATACGGTAATGACGAGTTTTATTTCCTACAAGATGGCACCTCGCCGCACTATCATAGGGACGTATGAGCATACCTGGATCACAATGTGCCAGGCCAGTTGATAGGATGCAGGGGACAAATCGAGTTTCCTGCACGCTCTTCAGACCTCATGCCGCTGGATTTTTTCTTATGGGGCACAGTAAAAGATGCGGTGTACAAACGTAAACCACGTAACCTGGACACACTTTGGAATGAGATTCAGGCAGTGTGCGCAGAAATCTCATTGGACACTTTGGTACGATGTACGGAATCAGTGGTGACTCGTACTCAGAAATGTATTGATGCTGAAGGCCACCAGTTTGAACATTAATCACATTTGCAAAGTACATTTATTTTTCCAATTGGACTTTAAGCTTTCCATTTCCAGAAATTTAACATTGTAGAACAGGAAATAAATTTTCGATGACGCTTCAAAGTGTGTATACATTTTTTTGATGCACCCTGTATATTATTGTTCTTTTTGAACTTCAGTAGATCATTTACAACAAACATCATGAGGGAATAAATATGCTGTGAGGCAGTAGTCAGAATACCTAACTCCTTAAACAGAAGAGGACTGTGAGTGAGCCCACCTATTTGTTTTACAGCACTTCTTAGAGTAATGAACACTTTCTTTCTTAAAGATAAGTAACCGAAATCATTAAGTATCAGAGGATAACAAAAGTAAAAAATAGTTGTTGTTGTTGTGGTCTTCAGTCCAGAGACTGGTTTGATGCAGCTCTCCATGCTACTCTATCCTGTGCAAGCTTCTTCATCTCCCAGTACCTACTGGAACCTACATCCTTCTGAATCTGTTTAGTGCATTCATCTCTTGGTCTCCCTCTATGATTTTTACCCTCCACACTGCCCTCCAATACTAAATTGGTGATCCCTTGATGCCTCAGAAAGAAAAACTGGTATCTTTCGCCGGCCGGAGTGGCCGAGCGGTTCTAGGCGCTAGAGTCTGGAGCCGCGCGACCGCTACGGTCGCTGGTTCGAATCCTGCCTTGGGCATGGATGTGTGTGATGTCCTTAGGTTAGTTAGGTTTAAAGAGTTCTAAGTTCTAGGGGACTAATGACCAAAGAAGTTAAGTCAAATAGTGCTCAGAGCCATTTGAACCATTTGGTATCTTTCGGCTTGTGCCATACAGTTGCTACTGTTACCTTAATATTTACTTACAGACAAGTGCCTACTTACAATGGGCTTTATCACCTACTATTCTGTCATTATAGTTTTGCAGCATCTAAATGAAAATCATAGATGATTTATATTAGTAGTAAAGAAATTATGATTTTAAGTAACTTTTGAATTTTCAGATCATGCCATAAAGGTTTACAGCCCCTTATTCTACACTATGAACAGTCCAGTTGCTGACAATGCAGTGTCATTACATCTGCAGTACTAGTTATCCATATGAACAACATGTAAAAGTCCATTGAATAATATTCGTGAAAGGCCTGGAATAATAAATCACACATTCATTCAAGTAATCAACACTAATAATTAATTACTTTCTGCTAATACAAAAATCTTACAATGGTATGTTTATATTATGTCAATCCAATTAATTTCAAGTACTAATCTTGTCCATCCATCTACCCACAATGCCCTACTCTAGTTCTGTCAATAGTATATTACATTCTATTTGAGGTGGAACTACTTGTGAATACAGTCATTCCAAATACCAACTTCACTACGCCTATCACAACGCCTTGCATATGAACACAATCAAAAAGAAACTCATGTCCTGTATGAATGCTACTGGCCATATTGCAACCAAATACATGCTTGACATCCTAGCTACTGATGCTGATGTTCAACAACATGTGGTGAATTTTAACAACTGTGCCTCTGTCTATGCACCTAGATATTTCCCTCAAACACATGCTTTTCAGAAATGTTAATCTGGATACTGTTCCTTCAACAAATTCTTCAGTCTTCCAAATCTCCTGGTATTGGATTCTATTCCTGTTATGTCCACCACTTTCTACTGTTCATCTTCATACTTCTGTCTAATTGTGTTGCCTTTTTGTGATTACAAATCCTCCCTTTCACTATATAGTTTTCATCATGATCTCCATCTATCCTCTGCCATTTCCTTTCTTCTATCATGTATCCTGCTATTCCAACTGTGAGAATTGTGCTCAAAAAGATATAATCCTATTCTTCTCCTTCCTGACACACTATCCTCATATCACTCACCTCTTCCTATCTTTTGACACTTCCTAGTTGACATCACACTCTCCATTTGAGACACCTAGAACACTTCTACTTGTGAGTACTTTGTAAGTAAGTACTGCATGTGTGTTCTATGACACACCTGAATTACATCTGTAACACATTGTTTGTGTGTCTATATATTACCTAGTGCTTCTTTTATGTGGATAGTTTACACAAATGTTTATATTTTATCTGGGACTTCCTATCATTGCTTTAATGAATGCCTTGACTCCTTTTATAACTCCAATGTTTATAATGTTTAGTATCCCCACCAGCAGCATTGACAGGGATGTAGGAGAGCTGGTATGGGTTCCCACAGCAAAGTAGTGTGGCAAGCTGTCACAGATGGCATGTGCAGAGCATTGTGTAGGCAGAAAACCTGACCCAGAGGGTTACTTGCCAGCAACAATACACCAGGCCTACCAGTTCTAATTCTGACAAACATCAACTTGGACTTGGCTTTTGCATCATGCAGTGCTCTTGGTTCCACATGCTAGCTCTTCAGTCATTCACACTGGCCATGTTTTGTGCTTTTCTCCACGCCTATCTCTGCATCACATTTGGACTCTCTACTCTCTTGTAGACTAACCAGTTCGTTGAGGTTTGTTTTGCTCTTCCAGGAACCAGTTCCCTGATTTCTGTAGTCAAGCCATTGCTGGCTGGAGTAGTTGCACTTGTTCTGACAGGCCTGTTTCATGGCAAAAGTGACATCGGAGGATGTTCTTATGCATGCGATGTATCTATTCTTTTTCAGGTGTTAATCTGTGGTCACTATAGACCTGCATTTTTGCAATGCTGGATGGAAATGTTGTGGCACCAGGAGCAGCAGGAGCAGATGCAGGAGCTCCTCAAACAGCATGCAGAATCAATCCATTCTCACACCATGCTGGTGGTGGGCCAGGCACCTGCAAAGAAGCCTTCTCCCTCACTGCCCATGATGTCATTCACTTGTTCCAATGAACCTATGGAAAGGTGGGAGAATCACTTGAGCTGATTCTTGCTGCACTGCCAGGTAAGACTTATCACCAATGCATCCGATAAGGTCACTTGTTATTGTCCAGCAATGTGGACTCGTATGAAATTTTGCAAAATTTGAAGCCTCCCTGAGTCCAAGAAACTTAACTTTGAGGAATTCTGTCAGTTGATCACACAGTATTTTGGACATCAAACCCATGTGGTAGCAGTTTAACCAGCACCATTCACCCTCAGCACACCCTTATACAGCCTGAATCACTGACCTGCAAGTACTCTCGCACAAGTACTGGTTTGAATGTTCCCACTATGTAATACCTTGTATGCAGACACACTGATTGGGGATGTGGTTTTTTGATTAGCAGAAGACCTAGTGTCCAGATTAGGGCACTGGCCTTGTCCGACTCCTCTTTAGCTGAAATTGCTCAGACTGCTGAACCATTTCAACTTACAGCAGCGACAAGGCACATACTTTCTGACAACTGGCAGCTGGCAAAGTTAGATACGCATGGTAAACAGCCACCAGTACCCCATGGGACTGGCCAAGTGCCCACGCCTTCTGCTGGGCTGCAATGTGCTGAACTGTTGATGATGCAAGTGAATTGACTTCATGGTGCAGCCCAACTTCACTCACATTGAGCTTGGTGAGTACAAGCTGACACATTGTCAGTCCCACTCATGACATTTTATGGGTTCTTAGTCTTGTTCTCCTTCTGAATCTGTTGCCCCTCAATGGGCTAGTTGGAAGTCCTGTCCCAGTTGTCAGTTGGTGCATATTAGACAGGCTTGCCTGCATGTGGATACCATGTGTGGGGTATGTCTTAAAATAGCCCATATGGTATAAGTTTGCAACAGTAAGTGAGCCACAAGGTGTCAGAGGCCGCACAGTTTTCCCTGGACTCAAGGAGGCTGTCTCTGATGCCTCAGCGTATTCTGCTAATGTTGGCTGTGGGTGGGTGACTGATATGCATTAATATAATTGATAGCCTTGTCAGTGGGCTATAATCCACAACCATTAGTGCTGATGCACATTTATGTTCAACTTCCAGTGGGAATCTAAAATTAGTGAGCACTGAGCACAAAGATGGGGACTGCAGATAAATGATGGTGCTAGGAGCGAATGTGAGTCAGCCAAGAACAGGCTGAAATAGTTAACAAGTTCACACATTAGTCATTAACACTGTTTGTGGGTGACATAGTGATTAACGCAACTGTCTAGTAACCAGGAGATCCTGGGTTTGAGTCTCACTCCAGCACATATTTTCACCTATTGAATAAAGTCCTGATGCAGCTGATATCAAAAGTTCCTTCCCTTTCCTTTCCTTTAACCCACCTTCAATTTACATAATTATTTAACTTAGATGTGTACAGGCTCCTAGGTTGCCCTGTGTGCAACAGCCACTACATCAAGTTGTATCTTATAGTAAACAGTGTATTCCATTTTATCTGTTACAGCATTTAATATGTGGAACAGAACCTTACATTGTTAGTGGCTAATACACTGCTGGTGCAGAATATTTTTGGGTCAGATGCTTTTTCTGTTTTTGCTTCTAGATTGATGACAAAATCCACTTAGTGTACCAGTTGGTCCCCTTTCAAGATTTTGACTCTTTAATACAGTCAAATGGCCAGCTGTTTGAGATTACCTTGGGTTGGACAGAAAATTTTGAGGCTCATGTTCCTCTTAACCCATCAGCAATACCTAAATTTTCTTGCTCTTGCCCCCATTCTTTTATCATGTGCAATGAGGTCAAGGCTGAGCTGCAGCCGTGGTAGGAATTCCGTGTAGTCTCTCTTATTTCATCTAGTCATTGAGCTACCTCTTGGTAGTTATTGAGAAGCCAAAAGGCACTTTGTGCTTTTGTGGCAATTTTAAACAGGTAGCCAAATGCAATGTATTGTGGATTCATATTCCATTATGTGTCAGAGGAATTGTTGGTAAAGTTGTCTGGGGGCAAATACACCCACACTAACTTCCACAATGCGTATCTGCAGCTGTTGTTGGACACCATTTCTTAGTGTTTCTTAGTGCTCAGTACGCTCTTTGGGCTTTACCTGTTTAAACAATTTGGAATTTTGCCTGCCCCAGGAATTCATCAAAGATATCTGGAGCATTTTATCAAGGTCATTCCCTGTTGTGTGTTTTTTTTTTTTAATCAAAGAAAATTTTTTGGGACATGTGCTTAGGGAAGATTGCCTCATACCTATGGGTGAGAACATCAGGGCCTTTGTCAACCTGCTGCACCCAAGAACCTGAAGGAACTTCCGTCCTTTTTGGGCAAGATTTCTTACTGTGCTATGTTCATTCCCCAGGTTGGGAACATTTACCATCCTTTTAATTGGCTTTGCTAGCAGAGTGTCAACTGTATGGTCTGCAGCCTGTCAATGGACTTTTCAGTGCCTCAAGCAGTGTCTCTGCTCTTCTCCCAGTTTGGCATCTTTCACAGCAGCTATATGAATTCCTATGTTGTACAAAATTCAGATATTTTCCCAATACTCAAGACACAACACAACCATGATATGAGGAAATGGAATCTCTTCTATGAGCTAACACGCAACAGTATGAAATGCTAATCAAAGCCATCACATGCATGATGAAAAGTCCTAGACTTCCTTCAAACTTGAGAGGAATAAACAACAAAAATATTTTCAAAACATAGCACAAAGTTTTTTTGATAGAATACTGTTACTAAGGTATAAACGATTTCAAGTGCACTACAGTTTAAGAAAAACTACAATGCAATTACCGCATCAAAACAAAATGTAATTTACATGTACATAAATAAAAAATGATATAAACAAAATTTTAATCTAATATGAAATAGACTTAGAATATTATTGCACAAAATCATAATTGCTAGATGCTAATTATTAAACCATATATACTTATCAGTGCACATAACACAATTTTACCTGATCCATGTAATAAATTCTGTCTGTGGATCCAATAAATAAATAAATTAGCTTTGGTAAATTTGTTCAAACTGTAAGGGGCCAAATCAGACAACTCAGCAGAAGCAGAGTATGTGGATTGGGAAAAACAGAAAGATCCCAATTTTGGCAGGATTGTAGAGCTGCTAGAGGCAGGAAAGCATGCACTCAATACAAGCCACCTGTAGCTAAGTACATATTGTAGCTAACCGCTCACTGTTTGAGCATCGTATCATCATTCCACCTGCACTTTTGGAACAATCCTGAATGACTATATGCAGCTCATGTAGGAATTGTTGGGCAGTGCCCATTCATTTGTCTGGTATTACCACAGCTATGGAACTGACTGCAAATTTTAATGCACTCAAGTAGAGCTAAATTTCACAAATTCATAGCTCCTTATCATCAAACAACAAATGAATAAGCTAAAGGTTCTGTAAACACAATTAAAGGCACACTCCATTTCATGTTTATAATATCTGTATCACTACAAGCAAATAAAATAAATTTCTTCAGCAACACAGAAATGTCTCAGATGCTACAATGGGATAATCACCTGCTCATTTGTTCCTTGGACACAGTATGTGAAATAGACTACACTAGTTCAGCATAAGGACATATATACAAAGATGATAGGAAAACATCATTCATGTGGGGTCCCACAAGGCTCAGTACTGGACCCATCCTTGTCTTAACATACATAAATGACTTTCAATGACTTTCAAGAATTCTTCTCAGTCTGTTCTGTTTGTTGATGACACAAGTTCATTAATCAGTTGTTCAAAATCAGCCTTACCATACACAGCTCAGATGATAGATGAACAGACCCACAAGTGGTTCAAAGGTAACAACTTAAGGTTTATGCAACTTCTCAGGCTCTTCTGTCATTGTTGGTGATGATTTGAGTCCTCCAAGGATTCCAGCCATATGATCATGCCTGAGTAGCATAAAATTTCATGGAAGTACCTCACCAACATCATCACATTCTCCTCATGTATTGAACTGCTGTGGGATCTTGTCCTTCCTTTATTCCTGCCCCCTACCCTAGCCACTCACCCGTGTTCCAGCCAGTAGTGCTCCATCATGCCATCTGCAAGTGTGTCCATGCCCATGATTACTTACAGCTGAATTACCAATGTCTAATGTTTTGTCCACCAATGGAGGATGAGCCGAGGCAAGAGATACCTCAATTTTCATAGTTGTAGGTTCTTTCCACTTTGTACAGATGCTGTTGCTCCTTCAGCAATTTGAACATGGTGTTCCATGCCTAGCTGGGCTGGTAACCAGCATCCCTCTTTATCACATTTTCCCCAAGATTTATTTTTGCCCAACTTTATTTCATTCAACTCCTTAACAATACTGTTTCAAAACTTGGAAGACTGCACCAGGATTTGTGTCTTGTCATACTTCATGGAGTGCTTGTATTCCAGACAGTGTTCACCTATTGTAGATTTACTGGGTTGTCCTTGGCTAATGCGGCATTGGTGTTCCACACACTGAACTTTCAATGGTCTGGTTGTTTGGTCAACTTATGACATCCCACACTCACAAGGAATGTTTTATATACCTGGATTTTGTAAGTCCAAGATGTCATTTGCACTGTCAAGTAGGCTGCTTATTTCAGTGACTGGGCATACCACACATTCAGTGCCAAGTTTCTTTAGCGTTCTGCTGATCTGTGGGGAGACAGCTGCTGCCTAAAGCAAGTACACTAATGCCTTTGGTTTGTTCTCTTCTATTTCTTTTCTTCTTCTTCTTCTTCTTCTTCTTCTTCTTCTTCTTTTTTTGCCTATGAGCTGTCTGATGTACAGCATGTTCAATTTGGGCTGTGGAGCAGCCATTTTTGTGGAAGACCTATACCTAAACCAAGGAATGACTATCAAAAGCCAGTACTTATCATTTTACTGAGTTTTTGTCCTGTGTTGGAGAAACTATGGAGAGGTTACGAAAACAAAGACTGCAATGTTGGCTGGAAACACCCAATATTAATTCAGCAATAGTGTACAGTTTTAAGAAAGGCAAGGAACTCACAGATAATTTAAAGATATTAAGCCTGAACATCACTTCTACCTTCCAAAGGAACCATGCTGTTGCATCCATCTTTCTGGAAATTAACAGAACTTTTCACTATGTAAATGTGAATAAACTCACCAGACAACACAATAATCACCACCTTAAGAGAGCATGTTGGTTTCTTTGAAGTGCTGTAGAAAGTGTAGAACTAGTGCCATGTGGTCACGAGGTCCTCTACCACTGACATAAGTCGTGGCAGTGTAGTGATTTGCATGTGCCATTCAGGTGTATGAGATCAGTGCCATAAGACGGGTTGATGTGGTAACATGGCAAAATGGTCTAAATGAGCTACGTTGTTTGGACATGCTCCTGCCCACATAAGGAATGAAGTTGCCTGGTTTATGGTGTATCAATGTGAACTGTCCAATGTGTTTACAAGGAATGATATATCCTTGCAGCCAGGAAACACAACTTAAGAACAGAGGTTGTAAAAAGATCCTAAGTAACAGGTACCCAAGATGAGTGTCACACCTTGTCAATGACAACTGGTTTCACATTCAACAGTAACTGCTGTTCTCAGTGAATGTTAGCCCATTTCCTCAAACAGTTGCTGAGGAAACATTGTGAAGGGAACTGCATGCAATGGACATTTGGAATCAGGTACCTTGCAAAATGCTATTGGTCACTGCGGCACATAAAGTTGCACATCTTTGATGAGCCATATAGCACGGAGGGGGTTGTTACAAATTGGAGGCATGTAGTGTGGACCAATGAGTCAGAGTTTTGTGTCTTTTCAAATGATACAAAGTGACAAGTGTACCTATAGTCCAATGAGGTGTTTAACATGCAATGTGCGGAGTGTTTTTGTTACTGGTTGGAAGAGTTTCTCTTTATTTTGGTGATGTCTTTTGTACCACTGACTGGGTCCATTTATTTATGTTACCATGAACATGAATGAGGCTGTTTACTTCAAAATTCTCAGTGACTAAGTAATGCCATTCATTCTACATATTCACATTTTTAACTTCCAAGATAACAATCGCCATGTTCATAGCATTGAATACATACAGTCTCGGTTTGAGGAACACTCAGGCACCTTATCAACTTAATTGGTATGCTAAATCATCAAATTTCAATCCTGCAGAAATTGTCTGGGACTATCTGGAACAACAAGTGAAATGTAGTAATCAACATCCTCACAAATTAATAGCTCTATGAGATCTAATCCTCAGTGAGTAGTTTCAGTTGGATGTGGCATATGTGAAGAAATTGTGGACACTCTTCTTCACTGAATTTAGGTCATTATCAAGACTAGAGGTGGTGTTACCGCGTATTAACATAATGTCTTCTAAAGATAAAACAGAGGACTATCTGAGTAATGCAATGAAGAATGTTAATCAATGGTTGTTCTACAAAGGGGTTGCAACCACAGCAGAAAAATAATCAGTTATACAATTTTCAAGGAAAAGAATTAGATGGTTCTTGACTCCATCTGATTTGCAATAAATCCACAAATTATATTCCTGGGAGAAACTTGATACCCAGCTCACATTGATACCTCATGTCAGTGATGTAATTGCAAGCTGTGAACTGGCACTTACTGTTGTTCAATCTGTCTCAGAAGTATGGCGGAGAATACATCTCATTTGGTTTATCATGTTCTGATCTCTCATTTTGTATAGAACAGATTATGACAATATTTTATACCATAATGATCATCATTAGACCAAACATGTATTGGATCAAAGAGGAGCACACTTGTGAATAGCTCTAGAGAGACCATTGGGTCTAAGAAGGGAATGATTATCTAATAAATATTTCTTTCCAAGGTTGTTTATTAACAAACATTCTACATATATAAAAATCCTGGCATTTTTATATATACTGAGCAAAAAGAGAACTAACAAAAAGCAACTGGCATTATATGATAGTTACTTGGGACCATTTATTAGAATCAAATGTCTGATGGATCTGTGCTCCAAGGTGTGAAAGTGCTTACTCTGTAACAATATTTTGAGCTTCAGCTCATGTAATAGAAAGGTATGGACTTCAAGTTCTCTCTGTTACATTCAATCATTTATTAATACTGCAAACTGGGTGGAGAAAACATCTTCTCATTTACACCAATTGGTCAAAACTCAAAGTATGTAGGATGTGTACTTTGCTGTACACTGATTTCAATAGAAACAGTGATCTAAATTTCTTGAGAATATTCTATGAGGGCATGCTGAAAAATAACACCTCTCAATTTGTATGGGAAAATTCTTAAAGCTTTTTAAATAAAACAATAGTCATTAATATTCTATGTCTTTATTCTTAATGTAAACATCTTTATTTCTCAACACAGTCAGCCTAGCAATGAATGAATTTCTTCCAGCGAGAGACTAATTTGTTGATACTGTTATTGTAGAATGACTGACTTTGTTGACGAAAGCACATCATCACCTCTACTTGCACCACTTCATCAATATTTAACTGAAGTCCTCAAAGGTGTTCTTTAACTTTAAGAAGCAGATGACAACCAGATGGGGCCACGTTGAGACTGTATGAAGGATGATCAATGACAGTGTACCCTAGGCAGTATAACACACACTTAAACCTCCAGCCTAAAAACTTAGCCCAGAGCCCAGACACAGCTCAGAACCCTAAAACATTTGTCACACACACCTCATCATGAGCTAAAGTAGATGACAGATCCCCACCAATATTTACTTCTGCCCTTGTATCGCAGTGTAAAATACACTCTGTTAAAATGTGGCGTATAGAGATTTGCATCCCACAAGCATGACAAAACAGAGGATCCTCTCGCTATAGTAAAAAGCCATGTTAAGAGGGCAGCTGAAGATGTGAGGGTCACTTTATCCTGCTTGATCAACTGGCAGGAGGAACGCCACAGCTGGATAGTTGACTTCACCAACCTCAGCTTATTGTACACAACTGCCAGCCATTCCTCATCCCACAACTGCATGCATTTTCTATGTAGTGCAGAAACAACAGCCTGAAAGGGAGTAGGACACTGTTGGAGCAGGTGTAGTTGGTCATTTATCAGTTGGGCCAACATCTCAGCTGGGTACTGTTTCTGTGATGATTATAAGGCACTAAGGGAATTGGAGCAGATGAGAAACTGTTCGCCCTGAATATGTCACATCTGTTCAAGTGCCTTCAGCATAGCATGGAGCTCCACTGAGAAAACTGTACATTCACCACAAAGGTGAATCCTGGTGACATGGTCAGGGAACATTACAGAGCAGCCAAGGGGATTCCCTTGTTTGGAGGAATCAGTGTACACTACTGTGAAACCGTGATGTGTATCTAAAATGTTAAAAAACAGAGACTGAAATGTAAAATCTGGTGTATTATCTTTCTTAAAATTGGCCAAGCTCTGGAGGAGCTGAGGTGGAAATCTGCTCCAACCTTGATGTAAAACATTTAGACTGGCCACACCCATATCTGAAAGGCAATACTCTGTGCAACTCCCCTAGAGTCTCGCCGCTCATTGCCATTTACAAAAAGCCTTTCCATTGGACACTGAGCAGCGGTATGCTATGCAGGTGTGTATGGTGTGCACAGTGTTTTATATGCCTGTTGCACTTTAAGTAGCTGCCATCTGATGTGATGTGGTGGTTCACCAGCCTCTATACAGAGGCTTGGTATGGGGGATGTTCTGAACATACCAGTGGCCGACCAAATCCTTCATGGTGTGCCACATCCAACATGTTTAAATAAGAGACCCGTACACCCATACAGATCCATACACAGTGCACCCACCATCCAGCCAAGATCGCACAAAGGATTTGTAAAACCAGAGCAGGTAAGTCCTGTCTGCTCCCCATGTACTGTGGCTAAGACATTTTAAAATACTTAGAGCCTTAAGGAACTGTATTTTTAGGCCCTTATTTGTGGCAAAAATGTAAGTTTACAGTCAATTATGAGGCCCAGGAACCTCACCGTTCTTTAAAATTAAGGACAGCATTCCTCATCCTCAACTCAGGGAAGTTTAAAATGGATCAATACCAGTTAAAAAGAATGCTCACAGACTTCTTGGCTGAAAATTTAAAACCACTCTTCTGCATCCACTCATCCAAATGTTGAATAGTTATTTGCAACTGATGTGTTGTCGTTGCAAGGCTTGAACAAGAGAAAAACACAGAGAAATCATCTACAAAAAAGAACCCTGGACAGAACTTTTCTCTACTGATTTAATACTACCTTGAGGGACATCATTCTCCTGCCCAAAGTGATCAGACAGGGCATCACTGACTCAGTAACAAAAATACTGTGGCGAGAGAAATGACTGAATAAAAATGGGAAGACTTCCATAAAAAAACTTTTTTGTGAAGCTGCTCGAAGATAAGATGCATCTAAATAGTATTATAGTCCTTCTCTATGTCAAAAAATATACCTAAAAGGTAGGAGTGTGCTACCATCTAGAGGGATTTATGTCAAGCTAATGGGGATAAAGTCTGCTGCAGCATGCTACCACCAAGTGGCATTGACATAATGGCTCTCAGCACTATGGGACTTAACTTCTAAGGTCATCAGTCCCCTAGAACTTAGAACTACTTAAACCTAACTAACCTAAGGACATCACACACATCCATGCCCGAGGCAGGATTCGAACCTGCGACCGTAGCGGCCGCGTGTTTCCAGACTGTAGCGCCTTTAATCGCTTGGCCACCACGGCCGGCAGCATTTACATAAACTTGTAGTTGAGTGACTGGGGCTAGTTTTGCACACCTTGAACTGTGCACATTGTTCACCAAAGCCATATGTATTTTACCCACAAGGCAATTATGTCACACCAGTTGCGCATGCGCAGAAGCTCCTTTAAATGTATGAAACTGAACGTGGGCTCACGAAGCTGATGCCAAGTTTCACAGATCTAGAAGAATAGCAATGTAGCATAGCATGGTAAATTTAGTGCCACATATTTCAGATTACTACATCTATGTTGTGTTTAACAGCATTCAAAGAAAATTAACCAATAAATCCACAAGATGTTCAAAGTTACGTTGTTCACGTGCTCTTGTGTTCTTACAGAACAGCCACCACTGACACACACACACACACACACACACACACACATTTGTGCCTCTACATGAGGCTAGCTTGACACAGTGCTGCATTTCAGCAGGTGGATAGCTGGTGGGGATTGTGTCAGGGTGCGTAGAATAAGAGAAGAGGCGATAGGAAGGAAGAGGGACTGGTGGTGGGTGGCCAGTGACTGAGATAGAAGGAGCTGGTTTGCTGGCTAAGAATGTGGGGGGAGGGGGTGGCAACTGCATGAGCTAAAGATATGATGCACAGTTGTCAGAGCCAGTGGGCAGCGAATCATGCTGAAGTTGATGTGGAGCACGAATTTGGAGGGTGTGACATGATGGTGGAAGGGGAAACTGTTGAGTGGAGGGTGTGGAGCCAGTGGATTACCAGAGTTTGAGATCACTAACCTTTCAGAAGAAGAAAGGACAGTCATACACAACCTGAAAACAAATCCCGACCTAATCATCCTCCCTGTAGACAAAGGCTCCACGACAGTCATGATGAGTTATAGTTACCACCTGACAAGGCCTCTACAACTGTGTCTTCTCCACCTACAACCTCTGGCACAGTGATCCCATCCCAGAACTCCAACGTAATCTCCAGTCCCTACTGAAATCCATATGCTCTTCCCAGAACCTCACTCCCAAGTCCATCTCCCTGCTCACCACAATGCACCTCACACACCCACCTTCACATTCTCCCCAAAATCCACAAACCCAACAATCCTGGAAGCTCCATTGTAGCTAGCTATTTTGCTACCACTGAAAGAATTTCTACTTTTGTTGACCGAGACCTCTAGCCAGTTGCCTGATACCTGGCCTTCACATCAAAGATACAAACCACTTCCTTCACCACCCCTTTACCTCCTGGATCCCTGCTCATCATTGTTGATACCGTCTCCTTATACATCAACACCCCTCATGGCCATGGCCTTCCACTACAGAAAACTATCTCTCTCAATGTCCTTCAGGCTCCAAACCTATCACCTCATTTCCTTATGCAACTTATAAACTATATCCTGCCTCCCAGATACTTTTCTTTTGAAGTGAAGGCAAACAAACAAATCTGCAGTACAGCCATTGGTACCCACATGACACCCTCCTATGCCAAGCTGTTTATGGGCCTCTAGAGGAAACCTTCATCTGAACTCAAGGCCAAGGCACCTTATTCTCATTCCTTCATAGTCTCAATACATTCTTTTCCACCGGGTCCTTCTCAACCCAACATGTCACCTTCCTGGACACTGATCTCCATCTCTTTGATTGTCTCACTCACATCTCTGTCTGCATTAAACTCACTAACCACCAACAGGACCTGTGTTTCCACAGTTCCCACTCTTTCCACACCACAAAATGCCTCCCATACAGTCTACCCACCCGTGGACAATGGATCTCCAGTGACGAGAAATCCCTTGACCTGTATCCTGAAGGACTCACGAAGGCCTTCATACAAAGGTGCTACATCCCGAGGTGTAGTCTGCAAATAGATTTCCCACCCAATTCTCCAAACAGCCCCAATAATCAGCTACAAAGAGGTGCCCCCTTTGTCACCCAATATAACCTTGGACTGAAATGACTGAACCATATCCTTTATCAAGGCATTGATTATGTCTCATCATGCCCTGAAATGAGGGATATCCTATTCAACAACCTCCCAACCCCTCCTAAAGTGGTGTTCCACTGTGCATCCAACCAACACAACATCTTACTCTGTCTCTTCGTACTCTCACTCTGGGTATCCACCTAGCATTTCCTACTCCAGTCTTGTCAAAGGGTATCCTACCTTGTTAAATGCCAGGCCATCTGTGAAAGCAGCCATGTCATATACTAACTCTAATGTAAACATTGCACAGCTTTTTATGCTGGTATGACAACCAACCAGCTGCCCACCAGGATAAATGGCCACCGCTAAACTGTTGTCAAAAACAAAGTTCACCACCTGGTGTCACAACATGCAGTTGAGCAGAACAAGGTCAGTTTCAATGGCTGTTTCACAACCTAAGCTATTTGGATCTTTCCCTCCAGCACCATCTTCTCTGAACTACACAGATGGGACTTAACTTTGCACCTTATAATTTGCTTCCATAGTTGTTCTAACCTTGATCTCTGGTAACCCACTGTCCCTGCACCCTCAACCTAAAAGTTATCCCTTCTTCCATCCAATCAGCCTCTCCCAGTTTACATCCCTAAGTCACAATCAGTTGCTCCTCTCCCTTCTGGCTCCAAGAACTATGCATAGCATGCCTAGGTTGTGCACATGGCACCCCTTCCTCCTGCATTCCTAACCAGCAAATCGGATGCCTCCCTCTGAACTGCTAGCCACCCACCCCCATTTCCTCAGTCTGCCTCCTGGATCTCTCTTCCTCTATCCACACCACCCAACACAGTCCCCACTACCTAGACCATCTGCCAAAAGGCAACTCTGGCACTGTGTGTCCAGCCAACACTATGTAGGGGCACAGGCGTGTGTGATTTTTCTTTCTGTTTGTGTGTGCCTATTGATGACTCAATGCTTCTGTTTTTCAGCGAGTGGTCACCTTTAATATAAAAGTATTAACATTTTACCAGAACTTTCTTACAACATCAATAATGGTTACCAGCTAAATAACAGACTATAAACTGTAATAAGCAAGGTGTAGAGTAGAATAGCAGCAATTAAATCTGGGAGAGTGGGTGTTAGAGCGAATGTAATGCTTTCTTTTCAAAGACAATATACAGCAAGTACCAAGGATTCACGGTTGCTAACAGTTAGATATCTGTCTTTGGTGCTGGAACTCAACCTCTGATGGACCCTGTTGAAGAAGGAAATAGAAATAGAGAGATGTCACATAGCTCAGACAGCTCTGTAGTTGATGATGATGATGTTTGTTTTGTGGGGTGCTCAACTTAGTTCTGTAGTTGAATCATTAGTTAGTGGAGGAAGCAGCAGAGTTCTTAGGGAGATGATAAAATCTTGACACAGAGGAAACCTAGGGCATCTGAAACAAACCTCATTAGTGAGAGTACCTGAGTGGAAACAGTCCTTCCACCAGCAGCATCAGAGTCAATGCAATTATCAATAACAAAATGAAACCACAGAGCTGGTTAAAAATGAGAGGTATAGAAAATTGGGAAAACCAGGTGATCGACAGATTGCAAACACTTCATTCCTATAACACTGCTGATGAAGTGAAATAATAAAGATCATTCTTGGGAGTTAGATCAGCTAAATCATCCAACATTATGCTGTAGAATTCAAATGTTATAAGCCAGATGTCTGGCTGATTGCTACTGAGAAGAACTGTTGTAGTTGTGGATTCTTGTTTAAGCCAGAAGATCTGTAATAGATTAGTCTGGCTGCAATCTTTGATACTCATTTAGTACCACACATAGGGATATATACTGTTGATGAAGAATTATTCTGCAGAATTAAGTAACACATGAATACATCAAGAAGTGGATGTTATCACCAAGTCCATCAAAGACCAAAGACAGTTGCTTCCATCTTAACAATACAATGGCCAATGCAATGCTAAATGCTACTTTTAGTTGTTACATCGTCCACCACCAATATTTACTAACATATTTTGGTGTTACTCTAGCTAGAACCTTGTTCTACAGGAAACATAAAGTAAACACTCCAGCAAAGCTGAGATCACACAGTAACATCATACAGAAGCTGAGTGGTACCTCATGAGGTACAACACAACAATGTCGTTCCTTAGGAATCGTCTCCTCTGCTGAGGAATAAAGTGCTCCAGTATGGCTTAATAGTCTGCATGTGAGAAAAATTAATATTCAGATAAATGCTGGAATAAGGACAACAGACTGCATCTTCACTGGTTACCATCTCCAAGCCACAATGCATCACTAGATCTGTGAAGACAAGATGCCCTCCTCAAGGAATATTAATAATTAATTAAAATTCCCCAGTTCCCAGTCCACTCTGATGTGCCTGTACTTTTAATGATCTGACTAAAATCCAGACAGTCGCACATCATACAGGCACAATCGGTGCAAGAAATGGATTTCAACATGAATAGGTTTCTGAATCTGTTTAGTGTGTTCATCTCTTGGACTCCCTCTACGATTTTTACCCTTGACACTGCTCTCCAATACTAAATTTGTGATCCCTTGATGCCTCAGAACATGGCCTACCAACCGATCCCTTCTTCTGATCAAAGTGTGCCAGAAATTTCTCTTCTCCCTAATTCCATTCAATACCTCCTCATTAGTTATGTGATCTACCCATCTAATCTTCAGCATCCTTCTGTAGCACCACATTTCGAAAGCTTCTATTCTATTCTTGCCCAAATTATTTATCATCCACTTTTCACTTCCATACATGGCCACGCTCCATACAAATACCTTCAGAAATGACATCCTGACACTTAAATCTGTACTTGATGTTCACAAATTTCTCTTCTTCAGAAACACTTTCCTTGCCTTCGCCAGTCTACATTTTATATCCTCTCTACTTCGACCATCATCATTTATTTTGCTCCCCAAACAGCAAAACTCATTTACTACTTTAAGCATCTCATTTCCTTATCTAATACTCTCAGCATCACCTGATTTAATTCGACTACATTCCATTATCCTGGTTTTGCTTTTGTTGATGTTCATCTTATATCCTCCTTTCAAGACACACAAAAAAGTGGTCAGAAACGTGGAATAACATTGCACATAAGGAATATAAGGCTCTCATAGCATCCGGTACGAGGCAATCTAGCAAGGTATTTAATTTGTGGGAGCTGGTTATGCTACTGCATTACAGGTTAGTAGGGCAGAACCTTTAGAGAGCTAGCTTACCCCCTCCCCCCATCCCAATTCAAGTCAGAAGCAAATACAACACACTGTAATTCCCATTACAAACAAAGAAACAAAAAATTATTAAGGTACACTACTATTGCCCAAAATCTTGTGACACTGATTGCACTTGGAGTTGCGAGCAGGAGATCTTCTTCTGTGAAAGCTGCAGGGAATAGTTGCTGGACCAGTAGGTGCTCCATGGTGCATTCTTCTCTGCAGTCACATTTAGTGGTATCACCATACGATACAAAATAGCATACTCTCACACAGTTGTTCCTAGCTGAAGTATTTTCTACTAGGTTTTTAGGGAGACAGAACAAGATGGATGAAATAATTTTGCTGCTACTCTGAAGTTAGTTAGTTTGCTTGTTTCATGTTCATGTATCACTCACATGATAAATGGTAATGATGTGGAAAAAGTAATTTTACGTTCACATCACAAAATTAATTTGCAAATATGTTTACATGCTGAACATTTGTATTTAAAAAAAAAGAAGAAATATACAGATGTGAGTTAGTAATTCATACCCACACCTCTTACACATGATAAGAGTAGACCAAAATGAGTTAGGCAACAGCTCCTATAGATAAAAGCACAGACTATAGAGCAACTACAGAGCTTCTGACCAATTTAGATGACTTCTAGTCTGAAAGAGTAGTTAGGAATCCTGAAGGGGATGGAAATGATAGTGCATCAGAATGTCCATAGAATCAGGAGACTCATTTTTAAATACAGGGAATTCACAACTTGGGTGGTAACAAAGAAAGTCATTCTGAACACCAGCTAAGGGAGGTTAAGAGGCTAAACCCAAAAAGAAGAAGTGTAAGTTGCAGAGTATGTAAGGTTGGTTTAATGAAGTATCAAAGGTACAGGAAGTGACACCAGGAAATGAAATGGAGAGTACTCTCAGAAATCTTGGGCAATCAGGGAAGCCAAACACAATTTATTGCTCTGGAAAGCACTCAAAACAAGTGTATTACCTTCAACGATTCAAGGAAATCTTGAATCACCTAATACATTCATTTAGAGAATAAACACCTGAGGAGTTACAAACAGGGGAACCACTGAGAACTCTGACTAGGGAAGCAGCTAAGCTTCTAACAAAAATGCTGTGGTTGTGAAATGACAAACTGCAAATGGCAGCAGAGCAAATCCAGGAAAGATAGAAAATAGGAAAAAAATGCTTCACTCTAGTGCATGAAAGATAACATCTAGCTCCACATCTACATACTTGCTCGGCAAGCCAAAGTACAGTGTGTGGTGGAGGGTACCCTGTACCACTACCAGTCATTTCCTTTCCTTTTCTACTTTTTGCTTATACACCTCCTCAGTGCGAACCTCAATTTCTCATATCTTATATTCGAGGTCCTTATGCAAAATGCAGTAAGATTGTTCTGGAATCAGCTTCAAATGTCACTTCTCTAAATTTTCTTAATAGTACCGTATTTACTCGAATCTAAGCCACACTTTTTTTTCGGTTTTTGTGATCCAAAAAACCGCCTGCGGCTTAGAATTGAGTGTAAAGCAAGCTGAAGTTCTGGAAAATGTTGATAGGTGCCGCCACAACTAACTTCTGCCGTCGAATATATGTAGCACTACACAGGCATCCTTTGTAGGCACAAAGATAAATACTGGCGCCAAAACCTCTGCGTCAGTAAATAAAATTAAAAAAAAAAAAAAAAAAAAAAAAATTGGAAGACGAGCTTTTTTTCTCCGCCCGAGTTTCGACCACTGCATTTTCATACATTATCCAACGAAGTAAATACAAATTCCGTATTGTTCATCTTCGAATTTCAATGTACTACGAAAATCCGACTGGTAATACTGGGATTTTTGTCAATATGGCCAACTCTACGTTCTGAATTTTTTCCTACCTGTGAGAAGAGATGGTTGCTAATAGGAACCTGATGAAATGTGAATCACATGCAATATTCTCTTCACCATAAAAATAATACAAATATAAACATTTTGCCATGTATTCTTTCGTGTTTGCTTCTATCTCATTTAAATCCTGTCTGCCAAATAAACTACGAAACTAGAGTGGACAACAGCAAACGCAGAAGAATATACGTATCGTGTCATGTTTATATTCGTATTACTCTTATGCCTAATAGTGATACAGTCAGAAATGAAGCATGGCAACTGACTAGATTTTTAAATCTAAGATGACTAGTTTCTGTGCAGAATTTGATGTACTAAAGAAGCGGCCGCAAAGATTTTCAAACGGAGAAAAATTTTCGCCAAACTCTCGTTCAGAACATGTTCTATCATACGCAATCTATTATTTGGTTCTTGTTGATCATTAGCAAAGAAAGCAGCAGTGTAAGTAACAACAAATAGCAGTCTCTTGCCATTGTTTCGCTAATGAGACGATTCCTCTCTTTTTTTAATTGTAGGCGGCGGTAGCGCGCACAAAAGCAAGCCATGCCACGAGCCGCGACAGGCCGTAAACACGCACTATCAGCATGCGACAAACAATGCATGACACAGTATAGTAATGCATTTTCAGCTTGGAGTGACTGACGTAAACACCTATAACATAGAAAACGGCACTTATCAGATCAAAGCAAAATAAGCAATCGATTCAAACCAGACGAAGCACGTGAAAAAGGAAGGTATCCGTATAAATACGCATACGCATATGCCTGACGCATAGCAATGGCTACCTGGTAAAGCTTAACTGCTAAGCTTTTGACTCGAACCAAACTACTGTAGCTGTATCGTCATTCATTTGACCTAAATTGTGTCTCATATTACAATGGACCAACTTTGTTTCGATTTGGAGGTGCGGTCTAAAACTTTTCTCTCCCCTTGAATTTCGAGTCTCAAATTTCAGGTGCGGCTTAGATTTGGGAATTTTTTTTTCCTTTATTTCGAGTCTCATTTTTCAGGTGCGGCTTAGATTCGAGTGCGGCTTACATTCGAGTAAATACGGTATTCCTCGAAAAGAATGTTACTTTCCCTCCAGGGATTCCCATTTGAGTTCCTGAAGCATCCCATAACCTTGTGTGTTGTTCACACCAACCACTAACAAACCTAGCAGCCCATCTCTGAATTGCTTTGACTGTGCCCTTTAATCTGACGTGCTGCAGATCTCAAACACTTGAGCAGTACTCAGGAGTAAGTAGTATTAGCATCCTGTATGCAGTCTGCTTTACAGATGAGCTACATTTTCCTAAAATTCCCCCAATAAACTGAAGTTGAGCATTTGACTTAACTTTCACAATCCTCACATGCTTGTCCCATTTCATGTCACTTTACAATGTTATGCCTAGATGTTTAGACTATGTGATTGTGTAAACTAGGACACTACTGATACTGTATCTGAACATTACAGGTTTGTTTTTCCTGCTCATCTACATTAACTTACATTTTTCTTCAATTAAGCCAAATGTCATTCATTGCACCAACTATAAATTTTGTCTAAGTCATCTAGTATCAGTTAGCCTTCTGCCGCTGAGCAGTGTGTCAGCAGTGCATAAGCAGCAGCTAGTGGCTTATTTAGCTTTCATATAAGTGTAGTAGTCAAGCTGAAAATTTGTTTGAGTGTTCTTAGCGCACTTGTTTAGTTACATCCGTCAAATCATTGTGTAATTTCGTAATTAGCAGGGGCAGATTTGCATTTTAATATCTGTGATGTGTTAAGTCCCGTAGTCATCTGTCATTTGTTTATTTCTTTCAAATAGTCTTTGTATGTTACTGACAGTACAGTTAGCCTTCTTCCACTGAGCAGTGTGTCAGCAGTGCGCAAGTAGCAGCATTACTGCATTTACTAGGCAGTCTTGTATTTTAATAACTGTTTAAATTTTGTGTCGAACTGTTTGTGCTCTCTGTAGATTAGTTCAGACGTTCTTTGCACAACAATATTTAGCATGGACAGAAACTGTGACTGCTGTGTTTGGATGCGGGCTGAGTTGGCATCCATTCACTCCCAGCTTCAGGCAGTGTTGGATTCGGTCACACAGCTTGAGGCTGTTGCCAATGGTCATCACTGTGGGGGTCCAGATGGGGGTTTGTCGGGGATGGCCAGCTCGTCCCACGCATCTCCCGATCAGACTACGGCTGTGGCTGCCCGGGATGCTGCCCACATTGAGGCTGACGCCTCACCCGTGGTAGAGTGGGAGGTCATCTCGAGGTGTGGAAGGGGGCAAAAGGCATTCCGGAGGACTGAACAGAAGACCTCTCCAGTTTGTCTGACGAACCGGTTCCAGACTCTGTCTCCTGCTGATACTGATCTTTGGCTGAACATGGCTGCTTGTCCTGTTCCAGAGGTTGCCCCTCAGTCTGCAAGATCTGGGTGGTCGCAGAGGGTGGGCTTACTGGTAGTTGGGAGCTCCAACGTCAGACGCGTAAAGGGGCCCCTTAGGGATATGGCAGCAAGAGAGAGGAAGAAAACCAATGTGCACTCCGTGTGCATACTGAAGGATCATTCCAGATGTGGAAACAGTCCTTCCAGATGCCATGAAGGGTACAGGGTGCATCCATCTGCAGATGGTCACTCATGTCGGCACCAATGATGTGTGTCACTATGGATCGGAGGAATTCCTCTCTGGCTTCCGGCGGCTATCTGATTTGGTGAAGACTGCCAGTCTCGCTAGCAGGATGAAAGCAGAGCTCACCATCTGCAGCATCGTTGACAGGACTGACTGCCGACCTTTGGTACAGAGCCGAGTGGAGGGTCTGAATTAGAGGCTGAGATGGTTCTGCGACCGTGTGGGCTGCAGATTCCTTGAATTGCGCCATAGGGTGGTGGGGTTTTGGGTTCCACTGGATAGGTCAGGAGTCCACTACACATAGCAGGTGGCTACCCCAGGTAGCAGGGGTTGTGTGGCGTGGACTGTGCGGTTTTTTAAGTTAGATGGCCTCAGGAAAGTACAGAAAGGGCAACAGCCTCAAAGGGTGCGGGGCAAAGTCAGGACATGCAGGGACTAAGCAGCAATTGGTATTGTAATTGTAAACTGTCAAAGCTGCATTGGTAAAGTACCAGAACTTCAAGCACTGATAGAAAGCACCGAAGCTGAAATCGTTATAGGTACGGAAAGCTGGCTGAAGCCAGAGATAAATTCTGTCAAAATTTTTACAAAGGCACAGATGGTGTTTAGAAAGGATAGATTGCATGCAACCAGTGGTGGCGTGTTTTTTACTGTTAGTAGTAGTTCATCCTGTAGTGAAATAGAAGTGGATAGCTCCTAGAATTATTATAGGTGGAGGTTATACTCAACAACCAAGCTAGGTTAATAATTGGCTCCTTTTACCGACCTGCCGACTCAGCAGCATTAGTGGCAGAAAAACTGAGAGAAAATCTGGAATACATTTCACATAAATTTCCTCAGCATGTTATAGTCTTAGGTGGAGATTTCAATTTACCAGATACAGACTGGGACACTCAGATGTTTAGGATGGGTGGTAGGGACATTGAGTGACATTATACTGAGTGCACTATCCGAAAATTACCTCGAGCAATTAAACAGAGAACGGACTCGTGGACATAGCATCTTGGACCTACTGATAACAAACAGACCCGAACTTTTCACCTCTGTAAGCGCAGAACAGGGAATCAGTGATCATAAGACCGTTTGCAGCATCCCTGGATATGGAAGTAAATAGGGACATAAAAAAAGGGAGGAAGGTTTATCTGTTTAGCAAGAGTAATAGGAGGCAGATTTCAGACTACCTAACAGATCAAAATGAAAATTTCTGTTCTGACACTGACAATGTTGAGTGTTTATGGAAAAAGTTCAAGACAATCGTAAAATGTGTTTTAGACAGGTACGTGCCGAGTAAAACTGTGAGGGATGGGAAAAACCCACCATGGTTCAACAACAAAGTTAGGAAACTACTGCGAAAGCAAAGAGAGCTTCACTTCAAGTTTAAATGCAGCCAAAACCTCTCATACAAACAGAAGCTCAACGATGTCAAAGATAGCGTAAGGAGGGCTATGCATGAAGTGTTCAGTGAACTCGAAAGTAAAATTCTACGTACCGACTTGACAGAAAATCCAAGGAAGTTCTGGTCTTATGTTAAATCAGTAGGTGGATTGAAACAGCATATCCAGATGCTCTGGGATGATAATGGCATTGAAACAGAGGATGACACATGTAAAACTGAAATACTAAACACCTTTTTCCAAAGCAGTTTGACAGAGGAAGACCGCACTGTAGTTCCTTCTCTAAATCCTCACACGAATGAAAAAGTGGCTGACATCGAAATAAGTGTCCAAGGAATAGAAAAGCAACTGAAATCACTCAACAGAGGAAAGTCCACTGGACCTGACGGGATGCCAATTCGATTCTACACAGAGTATGCAAACGAACTTGCCCCCCTTCTAACAGCTGTGTACCACAAGTCTCTAGAGGAATGAAAGGGTCCAAATGATTGGAAAAGAGCACAGGCAGTTCGAGTTTTCAAGAAGTGTCGTCGAGTAGATGCGCAAAACTATAGGCCTATATCTCTGACATCAATCTGTTGTAGAATTTTAGAACATGTTTTTTGCTCACATATCATGTCATTTCTGGAAACCCAGAATCTACTCTGTAGGAAAAAAACAAGGATTCCAGAAACAGAGATCGTTTGAGACCCAACTCGCTTTATTTGTTCATGAGACCCAGAAAATATTAGATACAGGCTGCCAGGTACATGCCATTTTCCTTGACTTCCGGAAGGCATTCGATACAGTTCTGCACTGTCGCCTGATAAACAAAGTAAGAGCCTACAGAATATCAGACCAGCTGTGTTGCTGGATTGAAGAGATTTAGCAAACAGAACACAGCATGTTGTTCTCAATGGAGAGACGTCTACCGAACTTAAAGTAACCTCTGGCATGCCACAGGGGAGTGTTATGGGACCATTGCTTTTCACAATATATATAAATGACCTAGTAGACAGTGTTGGAAGTTCCATGCAGCTTTTCACAGATACGCTGTAGTATACAGAGAAGTTGCAGCATTAGAAAATTGCAGCGAAATGCAGGAAGATCTGCAGCGGATAGGCACTTGGTGCAGGGAGTGGCAACTGACCCTTAACATAGGCAAAAGTAATGTACTGCAAATACATAGAAAGAAGGATCCTTTATTGTATGATTATATGAGAGCAGAACAAACACTGGTAGCAGTTACTTCTGTAAAATATCTGGGAGTATGTGTACAGAACAATTTGAAGTCGAATGGTCATATAAAATTAATTGTTGGCAAGGCGGGTGCCAGGTTGAGATTCATTGGGAGAGTTCTTAGAAACTGTAATCCATCAACAAAGGAGGTGGCTTACAAAACACTCGTTCGACCTATACTTGAATATTGCTCATCAGTGTGGGATCCGTACCAGGTCGGGTTGACAGAGGAGATAGAGAAGATCCAAAGAAGAGCGGCGTGTTGTGTCACAGGGTTATTAGGTAAGCTTGATAGCGTTGCAGAGATGTTTAGCAAACTCAAGTGGCAGACTCTGCAAGAGAGGCACTCTGCATCACAGTGTAGCTTTCTGTCCAGGTTTCGAGAGGGTGTGTTTTTGGATGAGGTATCGAATATATTGCTTCCCCCTACTTATACCTCCCGAGGAGATCACAAATGTAAAATTAGAGAGATTCGAGCGTGCATGGAGGCTTTCCGGCGGTTGTTCTTTCCGTGAACCATACGCGACTGGAACAGGAAAGGGAGGTAATGACAGTGGCACATAAAGTGCCCTCAGCCACTCACTGTTGGGTGGCTTGTGGAGTATAAATGTAGATGTAGATGTAGATCATTCCTAAGTCACTCATCTCTGTCATTTTCTTGTACACCAAAACACCATCAGCAAACAATTGCAGACGGCTGCTCATCCTGTCTTCCAAATCATTTATCATCATCATCATCATTATCATCATCATCATTTAAGACTGATTATGCCTTTCAGCGTTCAGTCTGGAGCATAGCCCCCCTTATACAGTTCCTCCATGACCCCCTATTCAGTGCTAACATTGGTGCCTCTCTATTACTTCAAAATCATTCTTAACCGAATCCAGGTACCTTCTCCTCAGTCTGCCCCGACTCCTCCTACCCTCTACTACTGAATCCATGAGTCTCTTGGGTAACCTTGCTTCTCCCATGCGTGTAACATGACCCCACCATCTAAGCCTGTTCGCCCTGACTGCTACATCTATAGAGTTCATTCCCAGTTTTTCTTTGATTTCTTCATTGTGGACACCCTCCTGCCATTGTTCCCATCTACTAGTACCTGCAATCATCCTAGCTACTTTCATATCCGTAACCTCAACCTTGTTGATAAGGTAACCTGAATCCACCTAGCTTTCACTCCCATACAACAAAAGTTGGTCGAAAGATTGAACGGTGCACAGATAACTTAGTCTTGGTACTGACTTTCTTCTTGCAGAAGAGAGTGCATCATAGCTGAGCGCTCACTGCATTAGCTTTGCTACACCTTGCTTCCAGTTCTTTCACTATGTTGCCATCCTGTGAGAATATGCATCCTAAGTACTTGAAACCGTCCACCTGTTCTAACTTTGTTCTTCCTATTTGGCACTCAATCCGTTTATATTTCTTTCCCACTGACATTACTTTCGTTTTGGAGATGCTAATCTTCATACCATAGTCCTTACATTTCTGATCTAGCTCTGAAATATTACTTTGCAAACTTTCAATCGAATCTGCCATCACAACTAAGTCATCCGCATATGCAAGACTGCTTATTTTGTGTTCACATATCTTAATCTCACCCAGCCAGTCTATTGTTTTCAACATATGATCCATAAATAATATGAACAACAGTGGAGACAGGTTGCAGCCTTGTCTTACCCCTGAAACTACTCTGAACCATGAACTCAATTTACCGTCAACTCTAACTGCTGCCTGACTATCCATGTAAAGACCTTTAATTGCTTGCAAAAGTTTGCCTCCTATTCCATAATCTTGTAGAACAGACAATAACTTCCTCCTAGGAACCTGGTCATATGCCTTTTCTAGATCTATAAAGCATAGATACAATTCCCTGTTCCACTCATAACACTTCTCCATTATTTGCCGTAAGCTAAAGATCTGGTCCTGACAACCTCTAAGAGGCCTAAACCCACACTGATTTTCATCCAATTGGTCCTCAACTAAACTCGCACTTTCCTTTCAACAATACCTGAGAAGATTTTACCCACAACACTGATTAAAGAGATACCTCTGTAGTTGTTACAATCTTTTCTGTTTCCATGTTTAAAGATTCGTGTGATTACTGCTTTTGTCCAGTCTGATGGAACCTGTCCCGACTCCCAGGCCATTTCAATTATCCTGTGTAACCATTTAAGACCTGACATTCCACTGTATTTGATGAGTTTCGACTTAATTTCATCCACCCCAGTCGCTTTATTGCACTGCAATCTATTGACCATTTTTTCCACTTCCTCAAATGTGATCCTATTTCCATCATCATTCCTATCCCATTCTACCTCGAAATCTGAAACATTACTGATCGCATTTTCACCTACATTGAGCAACTCTTCAAAATATTCCCTCCATCTGCCCAAGGCATCCACAGGATTCACCAGCAGTTTCCAAATCATTTATGTACATAGAAAATAATAGCAGTCCTATCATACTTCCCTGACATGTTACTGATGATACTCTTGTTTCTGTTGAACACTATCTGTCTAGGACAACATACTGGAGGTTATAGGTGACCACACCTATAAACTGTTAACTCCAGTAGCAACAGAGGCTATTTACAACATAGCAAACCTTTAAAACTTCCAACAATAAAGGTAAAAATTTGAAACCAACAAAATTGCCAAAGTGGTAGAGAAAGAAGCACATGAAAGGACAAAAGTGTAACAATAAGCACCTTAAAGAAAGAGTATGAGATGCATGAAGTCCTAAAAGGGAAAGAGCAAATGATTTTTTAAGAATTTGAAGTAAATCCACAAAGTACTTTATAGGGTACTGTTAGGCTGAAAGATCATTTGAATGATTCTTTTATCGAATAGTAGAATGAGTTGTTTACAGGAACTGGGGCAAAGATGCTGCAAAGAGAAATACTCAGCACTGCTCCAACCTACGCAAATGAAAAGAGAATAAGGGGAGACATATCCTTAATTAATCCTTAGTACCGTCATATGCTGAGTTTCAGTGGCTGTTGCAAAGTTTAATAGATGATTATGTCTCTGTCCCTGGAAGGAATAGAGTTGTTGAAGAAACATGAAATTCCATCAGAAACATTTAACCCTTCCACAAAAATACAAAAATGAAATAAAGTACTTCAAAGAAAATGCTAAGGGAAAATGGCTACAACGCTTAAGTGAGCTGCTATCTTGAAAGTGGCAGAAAAAGGTTTGTTTCAAATGCTTAGAAATTTTGGATGAAGATATCTCAAAAAGAATGTAAAGCCCTACCACTTAAGTGAATGATGTAAAGGAAGGATAACTCAATGTTTAAGAGTCCAGCACTGGTATTCTCACAAATTCCAGATGAATACAGACAAATGTAAGGAAGGAATATGGAAGAGAAAGGGTAGTAGAGGTTATATGACAGCAGTTTCAATGAGGAAGCTAGTAAGCACTTGTCTTACTTTGTAACTGATTAACTTTAAAATAGGAAATGTAGTAATAAGGTAATTACAAGAAATGATAGCAGAAGATGACAAAGATGTGTGAGTATAGACTCTACAGGCCAGAACTATTACTCTGCATTGTGTTTTTGTTCTTGTTGCATTCCAGCAAATCCAAAGGCTGTTGCATGAAAATGTTCCAAGACAAAAATATTAAACTGCATGTAGTAGTGGTGGATTTGCCACAAGTGGGGACTGAGGTTTGCCTGGTTCAATGTAAAAGAGGGACTGATGGCCCCAATTTTCCCATGGATAATGCTCAAACAGAAAGGTGCCAAGGAAGGCAAGGGAAAGCAGAAGGGTGGAAGGAGTATATAGAGGGTCTATATAAGAGCAATGTATTGAGAGCAATATTATGGAAAAGGAAGATGACGTAGATGAAGATGAAATGGGAGATATGATACTGCGTGAAGAATTTGATACAGCACTGAAAGATCGAAGTTGAATCAAGGCCCCAGGAGTAGGCAACATCTACATCTACATACATACTCCACAATCCACCATACAGTGCATGGCGGAGGGTACCTCGTACCAAAACTAGCGTCTTCTCTCCCTGTTCCACCTTCAAACAGAACGAGGGAAAAATGACTGTCTATATGCCTCTGTACGAGCCCTAATCTCACTTATCTTATCTTTGTGGTCTTTCCGCGAAATGTAAGTTGGCGGCAGTAAAATTGTACTGCAGTCAGGCTCAAATGCTGGTTCTCTAAATTTCCTCAGTAGCGATTCATGAAAAGAACGCCTCCTTTCCTCTAGAGACTCCCACCTGAGTTCCTGAAGCATTTCCGTAACACTCGCGTGATGATCAAACATACCAGTAACAAATCTAGCATCCCGCCTCTGAAATGTTTCTATGTCCTCCCTCAATCCAACCTGATAGCAACACTCCTTTGATAGCCATGGGAGAGCCAGCAATGACAAAACTCTTCCATTTGGTGAGCAAGATATATGAGATAGGTGAAATTCCCTCAGACTTCAAGAAGAATATAATTATTCCAATCCCAAAGAAAGCAGGTGCTGATAGGTGTGAAAACTACCAAATAATTTAATAATTCATGGTTGCAAAATACTAACATGAATTCTTTACAGACGAATGGAAAAACTGGTAGCATCCAACCTCGAGGAAGATCAGTTTGGATTCCGTAGAAATGTTGGAACACGTGTGGTAATACTGATCCTATTACTTATCTTGGAAGATTGATTAAGGAAAGGCAAACCTACATTTCCAGCATTTGTAGACTTAGAGAAAGCTTCTGAAAATGTTGACTGGAATACTCACTTTCAAATTCTAAAGTTGGCAGGGGTCAAATACAGGGAGCAAAAGGATATCTACAATTTGTACAGAAACCAGATGTCAGTTATGAGTCGAGGGGCAAGAAAGGGAAGCAGGGATTGGGAAGGGAGTGAGACAGTGTTGTAGCCTATCCCTGATGTTATTCAATCTGTATATTGACCAAGCAGCAAAGGGGAAAAAATGAATAGGAATTAAAATCCATGGAAAAGAAATAAAAACTTTAAGGTTTGCGATGACATTGTAATTCTGTCAGATGCAGCAAAGGACCTGGGAGAGCAGTTGAATGGGATGGACAGTATCTTAAAAGGAGGATATAATATGAACATCAACAAAAACAAAATGAGGATAATGGAATGTAGTCAAATTAAGTCAAGTGACGCTGAGGGCATTAGATAAAGAAATGAGACACTTGAAGTAGTAAATGAGTATTGCTGTCTGGGATGCAAAATAACTAATGATGGTCGAAATAGAGAGGCTATAAAATGTAGACTGGCAACGGCAAAAAGCTTTTCTGAAGAAGAGAAATTTGTTAACATCGAGTATAGATTTAAGTGTCCAGAAGTCTTTTCTGAAAGTATTTATATGGAGTGTAGCCATGTATGGAAATGAAATGTGGACGATAAATAGTTTGGACAAGTAGAGAATAGAAGCTATCGAAATGTGGTGTTACAGAAGAATGCTGAAGATTATATGGGTAGATCATGTAACTAATGAGGAGGTATTGAACAGAATTTGGGAGAAGAGGAAACTGTGGCACAACTTGACTAGAAGAAGGGATTGGTTGGTAGGACATGTTCTGACGCATCAAGGGATCACCAATTTAGTATAGGAGGGCAGCATGGAGGGTAAAAATCATAGAGGGAGACCAAGAGATGAATATGCTAAGCAGATTCAGGAGGATGTAGGGTGCAGTAGTTACGTGGAGGTGAAGAAGCTTGCACAGGATAGAGTAGCATGGAGAGCTGCAACAAACCACTCTCTGGACTGAAGACAACAACAAAAATAACAGCAACTACAAAAACAAAGCTCATCCAAATCTGTTGCCTTTTTCTGATCACAGGCTGTTCATATGAAGTACAATAAGAATACATGCAGTTTTTAACAAGCTGTGTGTGTTTCTATTATCACCTATAATACAGCTATGGAATTGGTCTGCTGTTAAAACAGTAATATTGACTCCTGCTGACAGACTGAACTGATGACCTTGATGAAGAGCATGAATGTAATTAATTTTCTGATTAATGTAAGCTGTTAGTCTTGCTGAGGATTCATCAAGTAACAGTAATATGGTGACTAAAAAGGAAACATGCAATAGTGTTGCCTTTGTCACTAGTAAGAATGCAGATAATGTGTCTGACACAGAATATGTTATTAAGAGAATAATTTAACTGTGAAGAAAGCTAAACAGGAAGTTTCTGACTACTGCTTTGGTTTATGCAGCACAGTTTGGATGCAGTCAAAAGGAGAGAGGTACTTTTCTTGGAGACCTTAAAGAGTGCGTACAGGAAGACAATATAAATGTAATGGGAGATTTAAATGCCAAAACAGCTAAGGAAGGAATAAGATATGAAAATGTGATTGGTTCTAATAAGTTTGGAACCAGGAACGGAGTAGATGAATATCTTTTGGATTTCTGCCCGGGGAATATGCTCATCATTATGAGTAACTTGTTTGATTGCTGAAAACAAAGGATTATCTACTACTGTCTTGATGGGCCTATCATAGCTTCACCAGAGCACATTTGGCCATCTTTTGCTGGGTTCCTGTAAGACTATTACAGCTACAGTAGTGTGATGGGGCACACAGATTCCCCTTAGTCCTACACTCCTACTGGCAATCCCCTACTTCCTTTTGTTGCCCATCTCCCACTGTCAGGAGGGAAGAGATAGGGCAACTTCTGAATAGACTGGAACTATCAGAAGGAGTACAAATCAGAATCAGAAACATGTATAACAAATGCCTCAACTGTAGGCCTATTATAATGGATGGCAAAAAGTGTGAATGGCTTAGAAAAAATAGAGGGATTTCACAAGAAAGTGTGCTCTCACCAGTGCTCTTCAACAGCATCATAAGGGAAGTTCACCAAGGATTAACAGCAGATGATGTGAAAATCATAGCTTATGCAGATGATATGGTGGTTTGGAAGACAATGAGCATAAATCAGAAGAACAGCTAAACATGTGGCAGAGAGTAATTGAAGAAGCAGGTATGGAAATAAGCTTAACAAAAAGTGAGACAATGAAACTCAGCAGTAAATGTGAAACAGTAAAGAATGTAAGTTATTATTAAAGAAGTAGGTGCTTTCAAATAACAAGGAAGTAAGCCAACCAAGAAAGGAAACTTCAAGGAAGAAGTTTATGAGAGACTGTAAAATTACTCAAACTTTTATTATTCTGTATTGCAAATAATTAGAAATTGGAAAATACTTATCAAAGCAAAGATTATGATATTTAAGTCTTATTATCTACCAGTTTTGATCTATGGAGCAGAGTGGTGGACTTCGACAATGAAAGATCTGAGTGGAATACAAGCACCAGATCTGGACTTTCTATGAAGGATATGGGGTGGGACTAGAAGGGACAGAATAAGCAATAAAACAATACAGAACATGCTTCAGATTAATCTCATAAAAGAAACTATGGAGAGAAATAGACTGAAATTGTCTAGCCATATTAAAAGAATGGGAAAAGAAAGACTTCCAAGAAGAGCTCTGAAATGGACAGAATCTGCAAGACGACCAAATTAAAAGAATGGGAAAAGAAAGACTTCCAAGAATAGCTTTGAAATGGACAGAATATGCAAGGAGACCAGCTGGGAGACCAAGAATTAGATGGGGAGACAAGAAGAGGATTACAGAGCAAGGAAATACTGAATGCTGTGGGAGAGAAGAGAAGATTGGAAGATGCTCTGTGAACAACCTGCATAAGTAGGAATGTTTCAAGAACAAGAAGAATAAAAACAATAATAATATCTAAGGCTTCTTACAGCCACATCAGGAATTATCTCAACAGAAAAATCGCAAACAATATGGAAACTCAAAATAAAAGTTCAGGAACTGGAGAAACTTGGGAAAAAAAGCATCAAAAGAAGATTTGTGATCAGCTATACAAAACTGAAGAAAAGAATTGGGCAAAAGTTCAATGATGTCCTTGTGGCCACTGGAAGAAAATCTGTAAATGCTTTGAACAGCATGAATAAAAATAAATCACAATGCATAGGTGAAGTAAGTGCAGACATGATAAGAGCTTCTGAATTCATGGACTTCACACTCGGTACAGAGTAATAAGCACCATTTGGAAAGAAGGGAAAGTCCCAGTTGGTAGCCCATCTTCAAAAGAAGAATGCATGTGAGAATGAGGCGACTATAGAGGGATCACACTACTCTCCCATGGATGCAATGCAGAAAATTATTGAATTTACAAGAAATAGAACAACAACAGCCCTCAGTTTTGTTGCCAGAGTGATAGCAGAAATAGTGGAGTGAAGGAAAAGATGAAAGATATCATCTTTGTCTTCCTATACCAAGAGAGAAATTATGTGAATGTCTGGTAAGGAGGAACCCAGAGTCTTAACATCAAAGTAAAAATATTATACAACCAGCAAAGTGAAAATATTGTAGAACCACTGCCAGAACTGCTTCCAGGTAGGAAAGGGTTATTTCGACTCTTTTACCAGAAGCAAAGGAGACCAGCAGGGCAGCTCGTTGTCACCCCTCCCTTCCATCACTGTGACGGCTGAAATAATAAAAAAAATGAAAGAAAAAGCTTTTAAGGAATTCAATGCATTTGCCTATGCAGACGATGTAAGCACAGAGGGAGAAGTGAAATAAAAATTAATCCTGAAGAACCACCAATTGGAACAGTCAAATAAAAACATTTGCATTCACAGGATACTACATTTTTCCATTTCGTGAAATGCAAAATTTTACATTTCTGAACACTAACTGCTATTGTGCATATAGACTTAAGTGGTGAGTGAAAATTTGTACCAAGGCTGGGAATCAAACCTGGGTTCCTCCTTGCTAGGCAGATGCATTAGGCACTAAGCCACCTTGTCACAGTGATTCACACAAGGATTACCCTGGCACGCCTCTCTCCTCGATCCAAATTCTCACTTCCACCCCAGTCTGCTTTAAATTCTCCTTACACACAAACTGAATTGCCAAAGATCTTAGAACATAGAGAGTCTCAGCAATTCTGTTCGTGTGTAAGGGGGAATTTAAAGTAGACTGGGGCAGCAGTGAGAATTTGGATTGAAGAGGTAGGCATACCAGGATAACCTATGCAGTTGTGTTAACTGCTGTGCCAAGGTGGCTTAGTGCCTAACACACCTGCCTAGTACACAGGAGACCTGGTTCGATTCCCGGCATTGGTACAAATTTTCAGTTGCCGCTTCAGTCTATATACATAAAATCACATCTGTAGGCCAGTAAAGTCTCTGAAATTGTATCATTTCATTATCTGCTAGTTGCCAATCTCCGCATGTTTTTGAAATTGATCGAGCTTCCACTGAATCTTTTTGCAGTTTTTTTCATGTAGCATATCATTTGCAGGTTACTATTAATACTGTCTGCCAGGTTATAAACACACAACATAAACACCAAGGGTCCCAACATATGGAGTATCATTGAAGTAACTTAGCTACATTTCGTAATGACACTGAATCTCTCGATTACTCTACATCCTAGATAAGATGGACCAGACAAGTTATTTTTGAATAATTTTATGTGGAATATGATCAGGTTGTCTGAATAAATTACTATTTTGTATTCCATACCTGGAAATAAGAATATTACGCTGTGAAACATAATACTTTGCATTCTATGTATCAGTTAATGTGAGCTTATGAACAACTGAATGCCTTCTTTGACAAACACACTTTGCTTAACCAGGTAATAACAAGTGACTAGGAAAGCAGAGTAAAAGAGGAAGTTAACATGCAATCAAAATGTACATCACCTTATTTGTTAATGCCTGAATTAACAAGGCACTATTTCAGCACTCGCATCATCACAAAGAAAATATGACACAACTCAGAGAAATTAGACAAATCATTCAACAATTTGTACTAGACAGTGTTTCTACACAAGGCACTGTATGATTGCTAAGGAGAACAGCAGTCAAGCACAAAAGTCTACCTACAGATCTAAAACTAGAGGCTGGGATACCGAACCAAAGTGTGTGCAGTTGCACATACATGGACTGATTTGAAAAGTCATCCCAAAAAGAAGAAGGATGATTAGTGCCAATATGTCATTGGCAACAAGTTTTTTAGTGAAGGAAACACAATGGGTAGTTACCTCAAACATCCTATAACTACTGTGAAGAGATAAATGAAATATTTTTATATAAAAACATTTTTGTAAGTACCACTTAGGGCAGCCACAACACCTAGAGAGATGAAATAGTGCACCATAAACCATAGCGTATCTGATAAAAGATGACTCTGCAGGCATTAGTAACGACAAATGGCAACATCAACATATTGTGGGGATTTTATGTCTACAACCGGTCCTGAGCAAGCTGCCGTAGCAATCAGGTGCAGATCCTAGAGAGGGATCATGATTCCCAACGCCCTCCTTCATAGAAAAGAAAACTTTTTTAATAGAATTACTCTTGATGATTTAGAGCAGGTGTGGGTCCCTGGGAGGGAAGGGATGGCTGAAAGTCATGACCCCCACATACATTTAATTTTGTTTTGAAAGCTATTGTATTTTTACGTGTAACAATTTCCAATATCACAGCTAACTTAAAGAGAAGAAAGTAGCATAAGAACTAAGACTCTCAAAATTGGAAAGGCATTCTAGAAATTACCAGCTATGTTTAATGCAGGATACTTTTCATTTGTTTGCATGAGGGCATGCTCATGTGGATAAAGCTACTGCCTGTCCGACAATACTCCAGCCAGCTGACTGCACCTGCTATCAACAACAAATCTGACACTGTTTGTGATTCCATGTGTAGAACTGATAAGACTACAGGAAGCTGAGTAAGTAAAGGCAGTACGGGAATGGGCCCCCACTAAGAAAAAAGTAACAAAATAAAAACTGATCTTCTGAATGTGGGCAGGAACGACTGAAACGAACAGCATTTCCTTCATTTACACTATCTTGTAGGCATAGTTCGCAGATGTTCATAATTTTAGTGCTCAGATGATGATGACGTTGTTTGGTTTGTGGGGTGCTCAACTTCGCACTTATCGGTGCCCGTACAAATTCCCAAGCCTTGCTCAGTCCTATCTCGCCTCATTTGTGAGTGATGATGAAACAATGAGGACAACACAAGCAACCAGTCTTCTCGAGGCAGGTGAAAATCCGTAACCGCACCGGGAATCGAACCTAGGACCACGTGCTAGGGAAGCGAGAACACGACCTTGAGACCACGAGCTGCGGACTAAGTGCTCAGAGAAAAACTGATGGTTGTAAATCCACGCTTCAGTTTCATATTTCTGACTTCATCAAAGTTGGGAGAGTTTGTTGGTATTACAGTATTACATTAAAATCTTTTATGATTTATTATTATTACTTTAAAACATGGTGATTACGAGACAGACAACGAAGATTTTTCCTTGAGATTGTCACTGTAGATGAACTTTTGAGTAGAGGAGACAAAAGTAACAGGGTATGAAAGTAAGATCCCTCCCATACCTTCGCATGTAGCTCCGAAAATCACGTGATTCAAACAATGTATTCCCTTCATGTTTCCCAACTGCCTACCAATTGTTGGCCAGTATTGGAGAGTCTCTGTTGAGTGTGGCGCAGTAAAACGTTTTTTCAGTGTCTCACGGAAGTTTTCTCATTTTCTTAGTTTTGTGATAACGGTGGCATTACGCTGTAAACGTAAGTCTACGGTAATAATTTAACTATGTGAGACTTTCAGTTTTATGCCACCATTATCAACATTTTAATTACCTGTATAGATTGTGTCTAAAATATCAATTAAACAGAAAAGCGTGGTCGGGGACAAAAGAATCATTACTGCTGGGGACGAAAGTAGCAGTGTTTCTTTCGTCCCCGTTACTGAAAAAGTATTATTAGCTGCAGGTCCCCTGCTTTTTTTTCCGTTAGCGTACAGTAAATTAGATATGATACTGTTAGGAGTAGCAGTGTCTTGCTAAACAAACTCGTTATTACTGAACAGACTCGTTATTTACTTATTTCGTTATAGGGAATTATGCCACAAACATGGGTTAGGACGACTACAAGAGGACTAACTCCTACTACTGTATATCAAACTGCGGCAGATGATGTTGCAAATTATAATACAAGTATTAGAGCAGCAGCAAAGAAACACATGGTATGCTATGTGACATTGCATCGGTACATTTAAAAGAAAGAGAAACGTATGAGCTATAGCAGCACACCAACGCCTCGTGTTGGATATGGAAGTGTAAAACGAGTGTTCACTGATGAAAAAGAAAAAAATTATAACTGAATATGTGATTAAAGCGTCTGAGATATTTTACGGACTTTGCCCTAAGGAGGTACATAAATTAGCTCATGAACTGGCAACGACAAACAAAATACCCATTCCATCAACTTGGGTGGACAATCAAACTGCTGGTCCAGACTGGTTTTCAGCATTCATGAAGAGGAATCCCCAGTTGTCTATTCGGTCGCCTCAATCCACAAGTCTTGCTCGAGCAACGAGCTTTATTCCAACAAATGTGAATGCCTTTTTCAACAACCTGGCTTGCATTATGGGGAGATATAAGTTAGAGCCCATGGACATCAGGAATATGGACGAAACAGGTGTCACCACAGTCCAGACGTCTTACAAAACGTATGCGACTTCATGTCGCTTTCATAGTAATGGATACCAATGTCTTACTTGCTTTGGGACATTCATTACCAGTCGAAATGAAATAGCAAATTATTGCTGGGTAAGCTTTCGAACTCTTTTGTATAGCTGTACCACAAGAAAGTCATACCCAAAGAAAGCCACCTTGTAGTCACGTGTTTATTTAGTTCCGTCCATTCCAATTGCGCAAAGGCTACAAACGCCTTCAAATGTACTCTTCTTAATGCGTAAAATGAGAAATGACTGTAAATTTTGAAAACCACAGATTCCGCATCGCATTCCAGTTGGTTCATAGCGTGTTTGAATGTATTATTCAAAACATAAGCCAGGCCTTCAGCTTTAAATATATTTGGATTTTTATCCTTCAGCAGGTTAAACGCAAATCTATTTTATTAAAAATTGACATTCGTAACACATGCAATATCTAAATCAAACTTTGAAAGTGGCGCTACAGTAGCATCGCTTATAATATCAGTCATTTTGAATGGACACTCAGAAAAATCCAATAATTCTGTTTGACACCTGTCTTAATGGGAAAAATATTGAACACAAATGGGATACTTTTTCTATGTCCTTTATTAGATGTATCTATAGTACTAAAGTAAATTTTACTATAACCGTCACAACCACAAGAGTCCGGGACCACGCCACCGCTATGCTCGCAGGTGCGAACCCTGTCTCGGGCATGGATGTGTGTGATGTCAGGTGAGTTAGGCTTAAGTAGTTCTAAGTTCTATGGGACTGATGACCTCAGAAGTCCCCACAGAGCCATTTGAACCATTTGAACAACCACAAGATTTAAGAGCTGTCACTGTAATTTCTTCAGCTTTGGGGCCAGTACATCTTTGTTTATACTTTCATACTTTGTTCTGCCACAGGATTCTTTTCTTTTTAATAGCTAAATCGGGTAGTATATGAAGAAGCAAAATTTCATGGCACAGTCCTTGTATCAGTATGAAATATCATATTTAAAACAATGATATGTTTCTGTTAATTCAGCCAGGAGTATCATATTAATTCTGCCGAATAACATTTTGGAAAAAAATGTTGTCATTAAGTTCGATGTGGTTCTCGAAAATTGTTTCTTTTTATCAGAATGAAATTTTTCACTCTGTAGCGGAGTGTGGGCTGATATGAAACTTCCTGGCAGGCTAAAATTGTGTGCTGGACCGAGGCTCGAACGCGTAAGACGTCTTTATGCTTAAATTTTTGTGGCAATATATGCACAATGTTCGAAAAAGGCGTTACAGGACACGACAACCGCTTCGATCCAATTATATAGGATTCTAGAAAATGTGGCAGGAGATCTGTTGCTGTTGCCATCAATACTGAGGGAAACAGTACACCACATCTCTTCGTATTCCCCCGCTTGAGGTATCATGACCATTTTATTTGAGACGGTCCTACTGGTTGCATTGGAACAGGAAATACGAGTGGCAAGAGGAAGAATTTTTGTTACTGTTGCACCAGTCGTAAAATTTGCTAAACCAACTCCTGAGCACAATCACGAAACCATATATCTACGAGAAGCCTGATTTTTTGCAAAGGCAAGTGGATTGTTATGCCGTCATTCCAACCGCACTGTACACACAGGTTGCAGCCTCTAGACCGCTCAACTTATGGCCCATTTAAAAAGATGGTGAATGCTTTTGCTGATGACTGGATCAAGAATCATCCGGGAAAGACCATGTAAATTTATGACATCCCTTCAATTGTAAGGGAAGCACTTCCACTTGCTGTAACTCCCAAAAACATTGCAGCAGGATTTCACTGCACAGGCTCAGTACCATTTAATAGGAATGCCTTCAGTGAAATCGATTTTGCACCATCTTCTGTCACTGATCGCCCAGCACAAGCTTCCAATTATGGAAAGCAAATTATGTCCTTAGCAGAATTATTAGCGATTTCTAGTGACCCATCTGAAGCTGGGAGGACATCTAATCCTGATCCAGTAACAATATGCGAGAAAACACTTTCAAATGTCACAGCCTGTGCTGCAGAACCTAGTGTTTTACAATCATCTTCTTTCAGTTCGCACAGCCTTTTCACCCGAAGGCGTTCGTCCGTTACCAAAAGCAGGTCCAAGGCAAGAAACAAGAAAAGGGAAAAAGGAGAAAGTCTGCAATTTTGAGCGACACTCCAGAGAAACTGGCTATAGAAGAAGAGCTAAAGGCCTGTCCCCGGGCGAAAAAAGCGGAAAAGAAGCTAAATTTAAAAAGCAGCCGGCCAAGAGTGTGAAAGCAGAAAAAACCTGTAGAATCATCATCGGAAGGCAATGATAGCTACTGGCTTGTATGTGTCGTGCCTTTCCACTACAGTCGTCGCAAAGAGAAGTGGATTCAGTGTTAGGAATGTAAGGGTTGGTCTCGTGTTGCTTGTACCAAAAGGGGGGGGGGGGATATTTACGTATGCCACAATAGTGAATCTGAATAGGACTAAGATATGCATTACTTTTCTCTTTTATTGACTCACTGAACATTTACTCATAGAGCCTGAATTCGTTCAGTGTTATTAATTGCCATTTCAATTAATATAATAATTGTAAACGAATGAGAATTGAAGTTTATTGATGTTCAATTCATGTTTTGTAATGGTAATGCGCTTTAAGTTACTGTGTGAGTCCTTTAGGTAATAAAATGTGGCTTAAAATTAGTTTTACAAATACCAAATACATGCAATTTTATGGAAACTAAATTCATTTGTGTTAGGAAAGCTTCAGAGAACACACACATTAGTTCCTTTTGTTTCAAAAGTTTATAGGGAGGTAATAAAAAGTGCAATATGCAAAATATTACTTTTGTTCCCGGTGTCCCCTACAATACAACGAATCTGAAACGTAAGACCAGTCCATGGAATGAATCGGCAAAAGCTCATCATGGAAGAATACCCAGAAAAAAGCCGCTGTCCTGGAAATTTATGACCCTAGCAGTGCTATCCGGAGTTTCTGAAAAGAGGGATGGTTACACAGACATACTCAATTTTGTAAAAGTTGTTAAGAAAGATTGTTACGTAACAAATAAAATGCACTGTTGTAACATGACAACGCTATGCTTAGGCGTTAAGAAAGATTGTTATGTGACAAGTAAAATGTGTTGTTGTAACATGTTTAAGATGGCCGCCGAGTGATATCACAGGTATTTTCTTCGTCTGCTAAAAGAACTTATTTAAGAAGAAATAGTGTCAAGTTGAAATTTTCTTTGATTTGTATACTTTCTGTAGAGTCCGTTCTTGTCACACAACTGAATATTAACGTCTCAGCAGAGCTTGTTCTTGAAAAAACTTGTTCTTTAGCTGAAGTCCCGATAATCTCGACATACCCGAAATTTTGCGTGACATTAAACACAAAAAATTCTATTCAAGTTTTCTTTATAGTGCAGTATTCGTTTAAAAAAGACAGCAACTAGTTTCATCAGTGTCTATTGTCGCAGTAAAAGTGTAATTAAACGTTTCTAAATCGTATTTAACTAACACATTTCGTATTAGTTAGACGCGATCTGGGCCTAAATTTTACGAGTTATAAACATTTAAAAACCTGACCAAACACGTCTGACAAAGTAAATTCTCTAAAAGCAAAATAATTACAAATTCATTCTTCTGTCACTGTATCTCTAAATCAGTACAAAAACAACAGCCACCGCACATAAGACTTTTGTGTCGTTCCTTGTTTACACACAGCCAATCTCGCGTCCTTGACAAATTTAAATCATTCTTTAAACTTAATTATTCTTCCCAAACTGACCATGAGTGAGAAATATGGGAGCTGTTATAGGGTAGCGAGTAGAGAGATTCGTTGCCAATCTTGTAGGAAATATTTTCACTGTGGGGGTAGGGATGCAGTGAGGAGAATGTTGGCAGAACAGAAGAAGCTCTCTCCTGGAACTGCAGCGTATGCAGCAGGAACATTTTGATTGGGGAACAGGAAAGGAAAATCTGTGCCTTTCAGGCACAGTTGGAGCAAGCAAGGAAGGAACTCATACAGATCAAGGGAGACAGGGGGGAGAAGGGTGGTTGGGATCTGGCAGCTGGTCGGAGGATAGGAAAAAAGAGAACGCGATCTGACAGTTTTATGATCAACACCAAAAACAGATATCTACCACGGCCAAAATTAAGTGGAGAAGAGCCTCAGGTAGAATGAGGAGCAGGAAATGTGCAGCACACTACAACCGAGGCCAAGAAGCCTAGGAATGTACAAAGTGTTAGAAAGAAGAAAGTGCTGCTGCTAGGTAGTAGCCATAGGCGAAGTGTAGACCCTCATTTACAGGAAAGTTTAGGGGCAGCGTATCAGGCCACCAGTATCTTCAAGCCAAATGCAGGGCTAAGTCATGTGATATAGGATCTTGGGTCTTTATGTAAGTACTTTACAAAAGAGGGCCATGTAGTGATAGTGAGTGGGGTGGGAAAGAGTTTGGACAGGGATGGGGAATATGACATAAGTGGTGACCTGAACAAGATAGCTTCCCTGACTCATGGCACCAACGTACACTTTGTTGAGCTGTTTTGGCGTCATGATCAGCCACACCTTGATGGAGCTATGAGGCAAATCAATGTGGGCTTAGGGATGGCTCTGAGGACAGCCAACTTTGATAATGTTTCTCTGGTGCCCGTCGGTACTAACAGATGGGGTTTCACTAGGTATGGCCTACACCTAAACAGGACTGGGAAGGGAAGATTGGTACAACTGATTCATGAAAGTATAGGGGGTGGATCTTGGGCCACACATGGTCAAATATCTGTTGTCATAGGTAGGAAAAGTAGGTCTTTTTTAGGATAAATCCAGACAACAGGTTCCCCTGCCTAAAGTGTATCTTCAGTAGTTTAAAAAATACTGAAACAATCACTGACAAGACAGATTTGACACTTCAAATTTCACACATACCAGGTGTAACAAAGAGAAACAAACCACTGAAAAGAGTAACATGGGGCATTTCACAGACTTAACAATCCTCCATCAAAACATGCAACCAATAAAAAATAAAATACAACTATTAGTAGTTGAGCTCCAATTTTTGAACTGCACAGTAGTTTGTATTACTGGGCACTGGTGTAGAGACACAGAAATGCAACATGTAGTATTATCATTGTATGATAGGGCAAAATCTTACTGCAGAACTACTTCAAGGGGTGGAGGGCCATGCATTTATATCAGAAGAGGAACACAGTTCAAATCAAGACATGACCTCAGTACAGTAAGTGAAGACAAACACTTTGAAATATCAGCTATTGAATTAACAGGGCTTGATATCACCAAGAAATTAATCATTTTGTGAGAGTTAGGTCTACCATTGGTAGTGTGGACACCTTTTTCAGTACATTAACAGAAGTTCCAGATAAAGTCCCAAGTAAAAGGTCAACATACTTCTGTGTGGAGACATTAACATCAACACTAATATCATAAATGAATCCAGCAGCTCCTTCATAAACATCCTTCAAAGTTTTGGCATGCCCCTGTTGGTCAATAGTGCAACAAGAGTTACTACAATGACTGCATCAGTAATTGACCATGTGGTCACAGATATGGATAGGGAAAAATGTGATGTAGCTGTAAGCGATCTCGGACTATCAGACCATCTCTGTCAAATAACAACAGTAATATCAGGCATTGAATCATTCCCTAAACTACAAGCCTACAAACGACATCCATCAGCAATCAAAATTGAAGATTTTTCAGAAGAACTGGAAAAATAAAGCTGGGATGAAGTGTGTAAGGAAACCAATATGAATAAGAAATTCTCTAAATTCTCCACATTGTTTAAATTGAATTTTGAAAAGGCATTTCCAAAAGTATTGTTGTCTGTATCAACATCTCACAAAAACAGATGGATAACTGCAGGTATTAAGAAGTCCTCCCAAACACTCAAACACCTCAGTTCCATGAAAAAGATTCATAATGATCCAGAATTCTTAAATTTCTATCATAAATACAAAAAAATCCATAGGAAGGTGCTTATTGCTGCAAAAAAGTCATTTAATGACAAAATAATATATAATACAGAGAATAAAAGCAAAGCAGTCTGGGATGTTATCAAAAAGGAAACGGGGAGTGGCAAACAAACCCAGAATAACATACTGCTAGGGGAAGGGGATGAGGTAATAAATGATCCACAACACGTAGACCTGTAAATAATGTTGCACTAAATACAATGATGTTACTTCCAACCACAGAGAATGAAGTCAATAAAACTGTTCAAAAACTAAAAAATAAAACGTCAGTACGCTTAGATGAAGTACCAATATACGTACTGAAACAATGCATAGGCATTATACAAGGGCCCTTAAAAATATAATAAACGAGTCTTTCACATCAGGGACATTTCCAGAGCAGGCAACAGGCAAGAGTTGTTCCTTTGCTTAAGAAAGGTAATGCAGAAGACATAAAAAATTATCGGCCCATTTCCCTGCTGTCAGCATTCTCAAAAATAACAGAAGCAATTATGAAAGACAGATTAATGAATTATCTGAATAAATACAATCTTTAAGTGAATCACAGTTTGGTTTCCGAAGTGGCAAAAATATGGAGTCAGCCGTAGTAGAATTCACAAAAGCTGTACTTGATGCACTTGATAAAGATGAGTGTGTCACAGGCACATTTTTGGATCTTTCTAAGGCGTTTGATACAGTCAACAACAAGGTTCTATTAAATAAATTAAAAGCATTAGGAATAAGAGGGGTAAGCTAATGACTGGTTTTGATTATACCTGGCAGATAGGGTACAAAGAGTAGAGATGATACATACTTCAAATAGATCTAAACATTTAGTAAAACACTTATCAGAACCAAAATACATTAATATAGGGGTTCCACAAGTGAGCATATTAGGATCAATACTACTCCTGATTTACATCAATGACTTTCCCAGTAGTGTTACTCATGGTGAAAAAAAATCATCTTTGCTGATGACAGCAATATTATCGTCACTGAGAAAACAAGAGAACTCCTTGCTGAGGAAGCAAATGAAACTCTCAAGGAAGTTTATGATTGGCCAATAAGCAACGAAGTGACATTGAACATACAGAAAACTAATGCCATGAATTACAGTTTGAAGATGAAAAATGACAATGTTAATTTAAATGTAGATGGCACCTCTATAGACAAATGCAAAATTTCTAGGAATGAGTATTGATTCTCAGTTGAAGTGATGTGAACACACAAAAACCCGCGCGGGATTAGCCAAGCGGTCTAAGGCGCTGCAGTCATGGGCTGTGCGACTGGTCGCGGCGGAGGTTTGAGTCCTCCCTCGGGCCTGAGTGTGTGTGCTTGTCCTTAGGATAATTTAGGTTAAATAGTGTGTAAGCTTAGGGACTGATGACCTTAGTAGTTGAGTCCCATAAGATTTCACACACATTTTGAACACACAAAGGTACTTGCAAACAGCATGTCATCAGCATGTTATGCCCTGAGAATCCTGTCATCAAATGGTTCAAGTGGCTCTGAGCACTATGGGACTTAACTTCTGAGGTCATCAGTCCGCTAGAATTTAGAACTGCTTACACCTAACTAACCTAAGGACATCGCACACATCCATGCCCGAGGCAGGATTCGAACCTGTGACCGTAGTGGTCGCGCGGCTCCAGACTGTAGCGCCTAGAACTGCTCGGCTACTCCGGCCAGCCCTGTCGTCAGTGTGTAACATGCAGTGTCTTTTAGTTACATATTATTCCTATGTACACTCAGTTCTTAGCTATGGAATTCTTTTTTTGGGGAACAAAGGCACAAAATATGAACACCATTTTCAAACTCTGGAAAAGAGCCATAAGAATAATAACCAAAATACTAGTTGAGCTCATTGTAAAGATCTGTTCAAAACACTGGGGATTTTAACTGCTCCATGTGAATAATTTACCAGTCAGTTGTACACATCAAAATAATATTAGTAATTACTGCACAAAAAGCTCTGTGCATAACCATACAACAAGAGATAGACTCAACTTACATTTACCAAGAAAAAATAAATATAAAACTCAAAAAAGCACTTTCTACAAAGGAATAAAAATGTACAATAAATTACCAAAAGAGATTAAAGAAATTGCAAAAATACCCTTATTTCAAATGGCAGCTGAAAAGAACCTGTTATGTGATACACTTTATACATTGAAGGATTACTTAGATAAAACAGAGTAGGGGTTTGATAAAAATTGTTATACAAATAAATAATAATAATAATTATTATAAAACATCCAACATTCCACATAACACCTTCACTTTATGTTTTTTCCCTTCTTTTTTCCTTTCTAGAAATACTTACCCCCAAGTATGGTTTGTATTCTGTGCAAAATTCACCGAAGAATCTCTTACTTATGAAGAAAAGTGTACCTATAGCAACAAATGCAGCCAATAGTAAGTGAAAAAATGTTGAAATATCACATGTAAAAAAATTATTTTGTGATGTTTTTGGACTTCCAGTGCTATGAGTGTGAATCCTGAATCCTTCCCGGTCAAGCTGACAACGTTTTATGAATTTATTTGTAAAAGTATAGACAGTGTGAATTAAAATGTTCTGTGGTGCCTGTCCTGCTCCAAGTCAGCCCGTTTGACGTCCTACCCACCTTAAGGATTATTTCAATCCTTTACAGTGTGCGGAACGGAACTGGATGAACCGCGTGCTACCCTTATGCCACACACACAGACCAATAACTCGAGAATGAAAATAGATATTTTAGCTACATTTCAAAGTCAATAATGTACGACCTAAAGTGAACCAAAAGTAAACTAGTACCAACATGAAAAATTCACGGCAAGCTGAACAATAAACGTAACATACTACGAAATGATTGTCAATTCATTATCAAGCTAATATATTTGACTATGAGATGTTTGCATTTTCAGTTTTTTATACTGAATAGTTTCCTTAAAATTGGATGAGAAGTATTACTGAGAGGCCGTCCCTTTTGTGCTAGCTAAGTTCCTACTGTTAAAAAATCAAACCACGAACCTACTGTAAAAATATCAAACCATGAAAATTTTTTACTGTAATGCTTCTGTAAGCGTATTTGAATGAAAGCCCACTTTATGTTTTAATATGTATCCTAATTGTTGGTCAGTGGCTTCATGGTTTCCGTAAAGAGGTCCGCACAATTCTCTGTGGCGCGCTTCAGCCCAGGCAGCGGCGATTTAAACAAGATCGCGCGATGCCGCCCTGTGTCTGCTTTACAGAGTGCAGAGGATTAACTTCTCGCATCCTTCCTATGTTGGCTCCTTGCATTAAAAATAAGAGTATGTAATTCGTATTTACACGTAGGTAATAAAAATCTTTCTCACCGAACGCGACACCAGGAATTAATGAGTTGATTGAGCTAGCTTCGTTTTATTCTTTTTGGTTAACTATGATGTTAGCGATGTAGAGGCGCTTATCAGTAAGGGCAAGATAGATACTGCCTACGGGAAAATTAAAGAGACCTTTGGAGAAAAGAGAACCACTTGCATGAATATCAAGAGCTCAGATGGAAACCCAGTTCTAAGCAAAGAAAGGAAAGCAGAAAGGTGGAAGGAGTATATAAAGGTTCTATACAGGAGGGTGTACTTCAGGACAATATTATAGAAATGGAAGAGAATTTAGATGAAGATGAAATAGGAGATACGATACTGCGTGAAGAGTTTGACAGAGCACTGAAAGACGTAAGTCGAAATAAGGCCCCGGGAGTAGACAACATGCCATTAGAACTACTGACAGCCTTGGGAGAGCCAGGCCTAACAAAGCTCTAACATCTAGTGAGCAAGATGTATGAGACAAGCGAAATACCCTCAGACTGGAAGAAGAATATAATAATTCCAATCACAAAGAAAGAAAGTGTTGACAGATGTGAAACTTACCGAACTATCAATTTAATAAGCTACGGCTGCAAAATACTAACACGAATTCTTTACAGACGAATGGAAAAACTGGTAGAAGCCGACCTCGGGGAAGATCAGTTTGGATTCCGTAGAAATATTGGAACACATGTGGCAATACTGACACTACGACTTACCTTAGAAAATAGATTAAGGAAAGGCAACCTACGTTTATAGCATTTGCAGACTTAGAGAAAGCTTTTGACAATGTTGACTGGAATATTCTCTTTCAAATTCTGAAGGTGGCAGGGGTAAAATACAGGGAGTGAAAGGCTATTTACAATTTGTACTGAAACCAGATGGCAGGTATAAGAGTCGAGGGGTATGATAGGGAAGCAGTGGTTGGGAAGGGAGTGAGACAGGGTTGTAGCCTCTCCCCGATGTTATTCAATCTGTATATTTAGCAAACAGTAAAGGAAACAAAAGATAAATTCGGAGTAGGAATTAAAATCTATGGAGAAGAAATAAAAACTTTCGAGGTTCGCCAATGACATTGTAATTCTGTCAGAGACAGCAAAGGACCTGGAAGTGCAGCTGAACGGAATGGACAGTGCCTTGAAAGCAGGATATAACATGAACATCAACAAAAGCAAAACGAGGATAATGGAATGTAGTCGAATTAATTCGGGTGATGCTGAGGGAATTAGAATAGGAAATGAGACACTTAAAGTAGTAAAGGAGTTTTGCTATTTGGGGAGCAAAATAACTGATGATGGTCGAAGTAGAGAAGATATAAAATGTAGACTGGGAAGGCAAGGAAAAGGTTTCTCAAGAAGAGAAATTTGTTAACATCGAGTGTAGATTTAAGTGCCAGGAAGTCTTTTCTGAAAGTATTTGTAGGGAGTGTATCCATGTATGGAAGTGAAACGTGGACGATAAATAGTTTGGACAAAAAGAGAACAGAAGCTTTCGGAATGTGGTGCTACAGAAGAATGCTGAAGATTAGATGGGTAGATCACATAGTTAATGAGGAGGTATTGAATAGAATTGGATAGAAGAGAAATTTGTGGCACAACTTGACTAGAAGAAGGGATCGGTTGGTAGGTCATATTCTGAGGCATCAAGGGCTCACCAATTTAGTATTGGAGGGCAGCGTGGAGGGTAAAAATCGTAGAGGGAGACCAAGAGATGAATACACTAAACAGATTCAGAAGGATGTAGGTTACAGTAAGTACTGCGAGATGAAGAAGCTTGCACAGGATAGAGTAGCATGGAGAGCTGCATCAAACCAGTGTCTGGACTAAAGACCACAACAACAAAAACAACAACAACATGATGTTAGGTATTGGGTGGCAGGATTGCCGTATAAATATTTACATGTATATTTATTTAATTTTGTAATATTTTTTAATTTTATTTTGTGGACGTCTGGATGACATGATATGACGATTTTACATGATGGCATGGATTGGCACGGAATAGCGCGACGTTTTTCTCTCTTCAGAAAACAATTTGCCACAATGAGTGCTCCTGGAAAGTGACAGCAATCGTCCAGCACACAGTTTTAACCTGCCAGGAAGTTTCATATCAGCGCACACTCCGCTACAGAGTGAAAATTTCATTCTGATAAAACGAAACAACTTTCGAGAACCACATCGAACTTAATGACAACTATTTTTCCAAAATGTTATTCAGCAGAATTAATATGATACTCGTGGCTGAATTAACAGAAACATATCATTGTTTTAAACATGATATTTCATATTGATACAAGGACTGTGCCATGAAATTTTGCTTCGTCATATACTACCCGATTTAGCTATTAAAAAGAAAAGACTCCTGTGGCAGAACAAAGTCTGAAAGTATAATCAAAGATGTACTGGCCCCAAAGCTGAAGAAATTGCAGTGACAGCTCTTAAATTTTGTGGTTGTTCAAATAGTTCAAATGGCTCTGAGGGGACTTAACTTCTGAGGTCGTCAGTCCCCTAGAATTTAGAACTACTTAAACCTAACTAACCTGACATCACACACATCCATGCCCGAGACAGGGTTCGAACCCGTGACTAGCGGTGGCGCGGTCCCAGACTCTTGTGGTTGTGACGGTTATATAAAATTTACTTTAGTACTATAGATACATCTAATAAAGGACATAGAAAAAGTATCCCATTTGTGTTCAATATTTTTCCCATTAAGACGGGTGTCAAACAAAATTATTGTTTTTTTTTTAGTGTCCATTCAAAATGGCTGATGCTATAAGAGATGCTATTGTAGCGCCGCTTTCAAGGTTTGATTTAGATATTGCATGTGTTACGAATGTCAATTTTGAATAAAATAGATTTGCTTTTAACCTGCTGAAGGATAAAAATCCAAATATATTTAAAGTTGAAGGCCTGGCTTATGTTTTGAATAATACATTCAAACACGCTATGAACCACCTGGAACGCGATGCGGAATCTGTGGTTTTCAAAATTTACAGTCGTTTCTCATTTTACGCATTAAGAAGAGTACATTTGAAGGCGTTTGTAGCCTTTGCGCAATTGGAATGGACGGAACTAAATAAACACGTGACTACAAGGTGGCTTTCTTTGGTTATGACTTTCTTGTGGTACAGCTATACAAAAGAGTTCGAAAGCTTACCCAGCAATAATTTGCTCTTTCATATCGACTGGTAATGAATGTCCCAAAGCAAGTAAGACATTGGAATCCATTACTATGACAGCGACGTGAAATCGCATACGTTTCGTAAGACGTCTTTATGCTTGCATTTTTGTGGCATGTATGCACAATGTTCGAAAAGGCGTTACAGGACACGACAACAGCTTCGATCCAATTATATAGAAATTTAGAAAATGTGGCAGGAGGTCTGCAGACAAGAACTGACGAAAAATTTTTTTCGGTCGCATTTACGTGTTGCACGAAACAGCGCTGGTGAGAGAGTTTATGAAGCATCTGTTTTATATTTTAAATTATTTTATTAAAATACACTTGCTTATCTCCAAAGCCACTTTGATTTTAATGAATCAAATCCATTAAAAAACTGGAACCATTGTCACCTACTGGTGAGTTGAGGTTTACAGAACTTTCTGATCCTGCTTCTGTTTTATGATTCGATACAGATGAAGGATTTTCAAACAATGAACTATTTGAAGACTACATTGTTTAAAAAAAATGACTCACATCGATCAAAATCAAAGAGTAGATAAAATATGGGTACAAATATTTAAAACTGCAGAAGATCATAAATTAAATATGTTATGTGGTATTTTATCTCGCGCTTTGATCAAAGCGCCCTCAAATACATACGTGGTTTTTTTTAATAACCATAAAATGGACAAATATCCGTAACCGTTGCTCTGTGGACTTAACAAAAGCAAAATTGCAAAATTTCCCTTAATATGAGCGTAACGTGGTCGGCATTTGTTAGTATCTACAAAAATAACGCCACATTGTTGAAAGAGACTCATAGTAACAAAAAATATTACATAAGTGTGCTATTTTTCAATAGCATTATTACTTTGGCCGAATCGTATTACGATAATCGTTCATATAAACACATTCCTCGCAGGCAGGTTGGCATGAATAAATGACATCATGTTTCGTATGTAGTGTGTAACGTCTACGTTTCATGGAAATGGATGTTTGGGAGAAGGGAGGTTAAATTGCAGTCTCATTATAATGTAATTGTAAGAGTTATCTGGAGTCGTATCGTTGCCTGTTTAGGATTTTTCACACTAAATGCAATTTATAATTGTGTAATGGAATTGAATTAACCAGAAAAATATTGTTGCAGACAGCAATTACACGAATTTGTTGACCAGTAAATGCTAAATTTCACCCGTTGACAGGGTGTAAAATCCATCAAATTTAGCGGAAATTACGTTAACTTGGTAATCCTGTCTAGAACTCTTGTATCGGGCCAAAAATTTTCCTGAGAATTTTCCTTTCTTGTTTCTCTATTTCTTTGATTTTAGTTTGCCCACCTATTTGTGTTGTTTCAGATGGACACAGTGCCTCCGGAAGTACGACAGTGTTGTAGTGCCTCAATTTTGCGTTAATGGATATGGACTTTTTGTTATAAGAGTTCCACGTGAGTTTATATGCTTTCTGTAGTTTTTTTATTCTTTCCTCATTTGCCCTTAGGTTGATCCCTGATGGCTGGATGATTTCTCCCAGGTACTTAAAATGTGGTACTTGTACGATTTTCCCATGGGTGGCACTCTTTCTATGTACGAGATTTGCAGGCCAGTTCTTTATGCAATTTCGTGTAACTTCTCTATGGCGTTACTGGCTTCTTTTGTATTATTTGTGAGGATTGCAAGGTCATCTGCAAAAGTTAAACACTTCAGATTGAATCTATTATCTTTTTTTATTCCAATTTGGATTTCTTTGACTTCTTTTTCCCATGTCCTGATAATTTTTTCAAGAATGATATTAAAGAGTAATGGTGAAAGTCCGTCACTCTGTCGCACTCCAGTTAGGATTTCAAATGGTTCAGAGATATCCCCCATAAATTTAACCTTGGAGACTGTGGCAGTTAATGTTTGCCGAATTATTGCTCTTGTCTTTCTGTCATTGTTGAATTCTTCCAGCGTGTTGCAGAGCGCTACTGTGTCTATTGAATCGTAGGCCTTTTTAAAATCTACAAAAGTGACCACCGTGTTTCGGGTGTTTCTCAGCTGGAGAATCATTTTCAGATTCCGGATCTGTTCTATGCATGATCGTCCCTTGCGAAAACCAGCCTGGTATTGTCCTATCTGTGGGTCAGCCTTGTTCTTCTAATCTATTCATGAGAACTTTCGATAAGATTTTATATGTGACCGGCACGAGTGAGATACCCCTGTAATTATTTGGTTCAGTTTTGTCCCCTTTTTTGTGGAGTGGATGGATGAGTGCGCATTTCCATTCAGAAGGGATCTGTTCTGTTTCCCAAATGTTTAATATGATTTTGTGGATTTTTCCTGTTAATCTTTCATCATTTAGTATGCATAGTTCTGCAATGATTCCATCTTCTCCTGGGGCTCTATTGTTTTTCAGTGTCTTGATAACTTCTACTATTTCGTTGATGGTTGGTAATTTAGCGTCGGGATTTGGTGTAGACGTCTGGTAGTGAATATCCTCTGTAGGTCTTTCGCAGTTGAGAAGTTTGTTGAAATAGTCTGCGAGGATTTGGCAGTTATTCTTCGTGTTAGTTTCTAGTGAACCAACCGGTTTCTTGAAGCAAAGATTGGGTGGCTGGTATCCTGCAATATGTTCTTTAAACGTCTTATAAAAATTCCTGGTGTTGTTCTTCTTAAAGTCTTGTTCTATCTCATCTAGACGCCGTTTGTCATAATTTCTTTTTCCCTCAGAATAGTTTTCGATGTTTGTTTTCGGATTACTAGAAATTGCTGCCATTTTTCTGATGTTTTGTGAATAGAAGTTTTTCCAGGCATTGGTCCTTTCTTCTATTGCTTGGCCACATATTATATTCCACCACATGTGTTTTCTCCATATCGGGGATTGACCCAATCTCATCGCGGATTTGAGGACGTCCACAAGTTATGTTCAGTTTTTGGTGTTTGTCTGACTAATTTCCTGTAAGATGTTTTCCTTGTTGAGTTTTATGTATTCGGGGTCTGGTCTCAGTACTTTGTTTAGTTTTGACTTTTTTCTATTGGGTTGTAATCTGGTCTTTATCTGTAGAAGATGGTGGTCTGATTCAAAAAATCCTCTTCTCGTTTTCACATTCAGAATTTCTGCTGTGTTACTCTTGGAGATGGGCACATGGTCTATCTGGAATTCACCCAACATTGTGTTGGGCGGCTTCCAAGTATACAGTTTCTTGTTGGGTTTTTTGGATTGTATTGACATAATTACGAGGGCGAAATTTTCGCAAAAGCTTATCAATATTTCCCCATTCTTGTTAGTTCTCTTGTGAGTTGTATGGATTCCGGTGATTTTCCTGTATTTTTTCTCTTTGCCTAATTGTGCGTTAAAGTCGCCTAACAAGATTATTACATGGTGTTTGGCAATTTTGTTTGTCGTCTCTTCAAGGTCATTCCAGAAGTCATCCACTTTCTGAGGGTTCTTCTTGTTATAGTTATTTGTGGGTGCGTGTGCGTTGATCAAGGTATATGCTTTGTTGGTCGATATGACGGAGAGCGTTGGTATACGTTCTGAGGCAGACTGGAAGTCAATGACAGAGTCGCTGATAGATTTGTGGAGTACAAATGCTGTACCAAACTGTTTGAGTCCTTTCTCACTAGTTTTAAGTGCTGGTTTTCCTTTGTAGATCCTGTAGTTGCCGGTGTCAAAATGGTTTTAGTCCGTAAATCGTGTTTCCTGGATTGCAAGGATTTTGATCTGGAATTTTTGCAGCACTTCTGTAAGTTGTTTGAGCTTGCTCAGTTTGAAGAGAGTATTATTATTAAGTGTACCGATGAAGTGTCTTTGTTTTGTGTGTAATAATTTGGACGTAGTCTGGTTCTCAACCTTAGGCGTTAACATGATGCTCCTGGTCCCCCGGAATCCGACGACCAGGTAAAGCCAGCCTTGCGACTGATGCCCGGGGTAATGGATTCATTCCTTGTGTTATCATCATGTTTGGTTTTTAAGTTGAAAACTAACTTGGTGGTGGCCCTTCCGGGGAAAGATCACGAGGAATACGATTTGATCAAGAAGGTTGCTGCAGTCGCACCATCTAGGCGAACAGACGCTGGCCCCTAACCGCTGGATACCAGGCAGACGTTATTGGATTTCGTTTGATAGTTTTGGTCCACCAGGGGTATTTTATTTCCCCGCTACCCTCCATATCTGGAGAGCTTTCCCCTATCCGCCACCTGAGGAGGCGCCCGATGGGAGACTATCAACTCCAGACGGGGGAAAAGATTGTTATTATTATTATTAACGCCGAAAATGAGTTCGCTAAGCTGGATTTCGTATTTTGTCATTACTGGGACACTTCCAAGCATCTAGGACTACATGATATATTGGCAAATAATTTGTGCAGGTCCCAGAAAAATGACTTTTTGCAGTTGGCAGATGGATATTTATCAGTACTAATGGTTTTTAAGTGTCCCTCCAAGATCCTTTGGCGCTGTGTCGAGTAGCACTTGGACTACTTTCGCTTGTGTCCGCCAGAGTCGTTCTAGTTCGATTGTCAACTGCTCGTATCTGGCAAGATTTTCTCGTCAGTTCTGCTACCATCTGGGATGGAAATATCAATGATCCATCCTGGTTTTTCTCCACAACTGTGACGTCTGGCGTGCAGTGTTCCAGCATTTCATCCACGTGAAGTTCGAAGACTGACACTAATTTGGCATGTTTGTTTTCGACTACTTTTCCTTGTTTGTGGTCCCACCAATTCTTTGCCACGGGGAGACAGTAATGTTGGCACAAATGCCAGTGGATCATTCCTGCCACATCATTGTGCCTTTGCTTGTAATCAGTTGAGTGAACTTTTTGCAACAGTTGTTACATTAGTGTATTTGCAAAAGTCTACACTTGGGTCTTTTGTGCTTCCTGGGAGGAGGAGGATATTAGTGTTTAACGTCCCGTCGACAACGAGGTCATTAGAGACGGGAGCTTCCTGGGTTCTGGCTTTGTTGGTGTTAGTTCTGATGGCTTGTTCCTGTGCAGCGAAAAAGTTTCCTTCTTGATGGCTCTATTGGTCACCCAGGACCAGCCTTTTCTTTATCTATTTTGCTTTCAATGTTCTTAAAACACACTACTTACGCAATCCGCTATTGCGTAGGTTGTCAGTCTGTCATTGGGGTACAGGTCTCTGCTATTGGTTCTTAGTTTGCTGTACCTTTAGAAGCTTTCTGTTATTGATTTCAGTCAGAGCTGATAGTTCGCTGTTTTTCAAAAATCTGTCAATGTAGGCTTCTCTTCTTCCAATGCCAGTCTCACTTGCAACAGTGTTCTTCTGGCTGGTTTTCTTGTCAAGTAAAGCCTGTCGATGTCACTTGAGTACGTGGTGAATTGCCATGAGTTTCTTGTTCAGATTATACAGATGTACTTTTGTCCTGTTCACAATGCCTGTTGTGCATCTAATGACGAGTGTGGTCAAGACATGCAATACCTGTACCATACCATTCATTTGATACACTGTCGGCTTTGAGAACTAGACGACAAGCGGAGTTGGATAATCTGGACAGGAAAACAAGAAAATTCACGCCAATTCAGCTTACAGTAACATCGACAGGTTGTTCTTGTTCGGAAAAGCAGGCAGTATGGGACTCTTTCAAGTGAGCCAGACAGTGGAAAAAAAGAAGCATGCATTGGCAGACTATGTGAAAGATGGCAAAAAATCAGGTCCGAAAATAATTATTATCAAATCAGAAATTATTATTATTATTGTTACTGTTTTCGAACACTGTGCGTGACATCTTAATGGAAAAAAAATATTTCTTTGAACAAGAAGAAGACATTTATTGTATCGGTTTTTAGACTCTGCAAATTATACATACGCTTTCCGAAGATAGTTTTATTTACCGCAGTTTGGGAAGCAAATTTTCAAAGCCCTGCCTTGATGAACGTGTATGATTAGAAGGGTCGAATCTCGAGATGCGTCAGTGTCAATATGAGGCTCAGTGTCAATATGAGGCAAGTTTTAAGTCGACGCAAGGCGCTGAATGGCCTTTCAGAGGATGCTAACGATACTAACACTGTCATAATAAGAATGATCTGACAAATAACTTCCTGAAACAGTCCGTTAATCGTACCATGTTCAACACTGTTGTCCAATAAAGGATAGATTACGTGGCTGTACGCCATTCGTAATGGTCCGCAGCATCTAGAGCTGTGTATAAAGTCTGTCAAACTTAGTCCGCTGTGTGTACTTCAAGCAATCCTTCCAAACATTGTGTAAATGGTCGATTTGTTTGGGAGGACGTAACAATTATCTCTTAAAGACTCAATAGGCATTTTAGATGCTCTTGCTTGAACCTTTGATCAATCTCATTCAGAAGGATACCAAGAATTTTATATGCATCTTCCTTATATCTTCGTTCATGGGGCAGGTCTTGTGAACATATGATGTCTCTGAGAGTTTCAGTCTGACTGATACTCTTCTTGACTGTGAGATACTGAGTGGTTTACATTTAGGTTCTCTGAATAATCCTTGGGTTTTTCTAAAAGCGTAACAAAGTCTTCCGAACTCGTAAGACTCCGAAGAGCTGCGTCTAGAACGTCTACACAAAGTTTCACGGCTGCGGTAAAATTTGGCGCGCTACTCGGCCAATGTATTGCTTACACAAAATTGGTATCTTGAATTTGTAATGTATACTGAGAAAGCTTGTCTCCCATCTAGCATTTTTCTTTGAAGTGTGTTAAGAGAGATGAACTGAAAAACTGGACCGTGGTGGAAGGGCAGGAGGGAATGTAGTTGGAATATTAAGTAGTAAGTTGAAAGATGCAACAAACAGCTCGATTCAGACATACGTAACAGTTGCTGTCGATCAAAATACCAACCCTGTATTTGCTGACGTGCAGCATAATTTTTACCACCGACTCTGCCTGTAAATCACGTACATCTCTTAACGAATAGTGAACTGGAGAGGGGGAGGGGGGGGGGGTAAAAACCATATCTCGACCACTCTAGACTTCTAGGTTTGAAGGAATGGCGAGATATTTCGGTCTTCATGATTTTGTTGTTTATTAATAACTTTCGGTTTTCTGTCTCAGCATATCCCCCGCCCTGACTGACCGACTGGCCTTTACAGAGGAGCATTCTGGTATTCGCCTGCACTCGTAAATCTGGACAGCGTCGGAGATCTAAACGTTGTTCAACGCTGAGTACAGTGTGGTGATAACTCTACCACCTCGTTTAGTAAATTTGAAAAATAGATACGCCAATCTGTAGCAGATCAATTAACGTCAACATGAAGTGCGGCTACCGCGAAGAGTAGTGATCTGTAACGCTTTTCAGGAAAGTAGTATAACACTTGTAAAGGATACTACTACTCGTATAAGCAGCAGTAGCCCCCTAAGCCGTAGTAAACCCTATGTTTTCGCATCGCTGGTTCTCTGGAACTTTAGGAGTTGAGAGCGCATTTTTCCACCAGGGCACTGTTTCGCTATTTTTACGTTTAACAATGGCACTCCCGGTCACATGCCAGGTCCGAGCAGGGAGTCGTTCGTATTTCGCATAAAATGGTCGCCGTTAGCTGCGCCGCGCAAAAATTATTTTAGTGAGTTTGGAAGGTTACGTCGTTTGGTAGGGCAATAGTGAGTTGGTGGGGCAATAGTAAGCAAAGATAAGGTTTATTCGCGGAAGGTGGACATAATTATATGTGAAATCTGTGGAGGAAACAAGTATCGTCGTCGTTACCAGTAGCTTCCGTTGGTGGAACACAGTACTGTTTGAACTGTTATAAAAATGGTTTACCACGGACAGTTATAACTTGAAGGATTTATTTGGAAAAGGAATACAGCAATGGTAAACTTCAGTGTGAAAATGGAATAAATGAATACGAGAGTGGTTGAGTCTAGGCATTATTACTTGCAAAAAAGGCAATAACGGAAGTAAGATGGTCTGTACTGACATTGTTTTAAAGCAACATTTTTTCACTTAAAACTTAGGTACATTAGTATGCATGAAGTAAAGAGACACTTTTCCTATTAGGCAGCACGGTTAAATTCTCTTAGCAACGAAACATGTCCTTTCTGTTAACCATCCCACACCAAAGTCCGACGAACTCATGTGCAGAAAGGGTAATCACCAAAGAAATTGTGTGTGAGACAGCGATCTGCAGTATATTAGATTACAGCAGTTCGAGACTACCAACACGATGACGCATAGGGAGTAGTGCAGTTTCAGCACCACATCACTGCACAGCAGCCAACAATTGCAGAAAGAAAAGAAGTAGTCACAAAAACGCCAACTGCCCGCAGTTCGACATTGCTGCTGAAAGCAAAACTTTTGAACCAACTGGAATGTGATGAAATCTATGTGGAGGAAGATAGTCAGGATTTTGTTCTATACCTTTGATTTTCGAGTTTAAGAGCGTCGGTAAGAGAGCAAATAACTGTTGGTAGTGTTGTGGGAGCTTGGCCTGGTAAAGAGGGATTCAAAGATTCCAGTTTTTGGGATATGACTATGGTATTAGATAATGTGATAAAAGAAAGGGCAAAGGATGTAAAGAGAATTTCGTTAAGGAATTAAAATCAATATTTAAGGAGAGTTGAGAGGAAATGGTGAAAGCATTTAAGGAAAGTCAAGAGAAAGTCACAAAAGAATTTAAAAAATTTAAAAACAGAATTTAAAGCAAGACAAGAGAAAACTGTAAAGGATCATAAGAAAAGTCAAGAGAAAATCGCGAAGGAAAGTCAAGAGGAAATCTTCAAAGTATGTAAGGAGAGTCAAGAAAGGAAATACACGACCAATATATAATGAAAAGAAAGCGCCTATTCTTTATCCCGAACGCTCATTACTAATGGAGCCATGTTTGAAATCAACATCAGACTAAGACTTGCTGAATGAAATACCAACTTCCGATCGTAGGATGTCATGCAAAGTGCCTGCTACTGTGATGTCAGAGGATAAAACGAATAACATCTGCACAGATAATGAAATGAGCGTTTGGCGTCATTGGCAGGGAGGCCCCTTGCGGGGCAACTCCGGCCGCTTTGGCGCAGATCTTATTACATTCGACGCCACACTGGGCGACCTGCGCGCCGAATGGGGATGAAATGATGAAGAAGACAACACAACACCTAGCCCTGAGCGGAGAAAATCTCCGGCCCAGCCAGGAATCGAACCCGGGCTGGCAAACCGTCACGCTGACCATTCAGCTATCGGGGCGGACTGCACAGATAAAGACGGTACTGAATTTGATGCTAACATTCTCCATACGGTTTCTAATGTATCATCAGTCCACAAAGAACATACGAAACAGTCCACACCACTGGAAATATGATGAAATGTACTCCACATATTTTGAGAAAAAAATTAGCAAGAAACCATAATCTGGAAGTTCTGTATAAAAACCGCCACGTTGTAAGCTGAGCGGTACAATGCTTGTCATGCAAAGTTCGTAGTCACCAGATTGGCACAATAATTAAAGCAGTAGAGCAGGCATCACAAATATTTGGGCAAATCGAAAGAGAGGAAAGGCAATGGGAGACAAGGGAAAACGCTGGTGGAGGAAACGGGAGACGGCAAGATTATTGCCACGAACATGCTCGAGAGAATTACGATTCACATAATTACAGAGAAGTACACGGGAGAAAGTGAAATGACTGTGGGATGCAGCAAAGGGCAACTGTATACTTGTGGGCTGCTACGTAGCATAACAGAAAGAGCCGAAGACGTGCGTCCCCTTCCGATCGTTAGTTAATGCGCCGACAGTGATGTGACTGAGCATGATGTAGGCCAGGAAGAAGACTGAGAGATACCTACAAAATAAAAGATCTGCCAATTTTTTATGAACAGTGCTGTTAAAGTTTGTGTTAAGTGTATTGTATGTGTAGCGCTAGCAGAAATGCAAGATGTCCACTGCACTGCTGACCAAACTATGATGTAAACGAATACTAGTACGCAACATTTGTGGATAAGTGTGGACAACGACAAGCTCGTACAATCTTACAGCTACAGATCCAGTTCCCTGAGCCATGCGATCGCTTCGTCCGATGCTTGGTGACCAGGACTACAGCATGACGCTGTTCTCCATCCATCTGAACACGTTCACTGCTATGAACGGCTGTAACACGCGGAGCTGAGGTTACGCGTTGGCGCGCGCATCTCTAATTCCACGACAGAGTGTCCACACAGAACAACTGCAGTCATCTGATTCACTTTCTGTTTTATTCTTCTGCCATCGACATCACCCGCACAGCCCACTACCGAACAGTGCCAGCAGCTCCGTAAGCGCCACAACGAGCTGGCCGCCCGAGACATCATAATCAGCTGTCATATCCATCCATCAATGAGTTTTGTGTTGTTTAACGTGTCGTGTCGTGTCGCGAAGGGAAACATCAATTACGTGTGTGTTAGTGTAGTATTTTCTTTCAGTATCACTAATCACTACTTGCATTATTTATTTCTGAATCTTTTCCCACTACAATCACAATTTTTTTCTGTATGTAATTATTTACTGGATGTATTTCAATCTCTGTCTTCCTCTGTAGTGTTTACCCTCTAAAGCTCCACTAGTACCACAGAGGCTAGTCCCTTATGTCGTAACAGATGTCCTACCATCCTGTCCCTCCTTCTTGTCAGTGTTTTCCTTATATTCCCTTCCTCGTCGATTCTGCGGAGAACCTCCTCATCCCTTACCTTATCAGTCCACGTAATTTTCAACATTCGTCTGTAGCACCACATCTGAAATGTTTCTCTTGTGTTCCGGTTTCCCTACAGTCCATGTTTCCCTATAACGCTGTGCTCCAGACGTACGTTCTTAGAAAATTATTCCTCAAATTAAGACCTATGTTTGATATAGCAGACTTTTCTTGGCCAGGAATGTCTTTTCGCAAGCACTATTCTGATTTTTATGTCCTCCTTGCTCCGTCCGTCATGCGTTACTTTGCTGCCTAGGTAGTAGAATCCCATAACTTCATGTACTTAATGATCACCAATCCTGATGTTAAGTTTCTAGCTGTTCTCATTTCTGCTACTCCTCATTACTTTCGTCTGTCTTCTATTTACTCTTAATCCATATTCTGTACTCGTTAGACAGTTCAATTCATTCTACAGATCCTGTAAATCTTCTTCACTTTCACTCAAGATAGTAATGTCATCATCGAATCTTATTTTTTACGTCCTTTCATCTTGAATTTTAATCCCATTCTTGAACCGTTCTTCTATTTCCGTCTATACTTATTCGATGTATAAACTGAACAGTAGGGGCGAAAGACTGCATCCCTTTCTTCTGCCCTTTTTAATCCGAGCATTTCGTTTTTAGTCTTCCACTTTTATTATTCCCTCTTGGTTCTTGTACATATTTTGTTTTACCCGTCTTTCCCTATAGTTTACCCTATTTTTCTCGGAATTCAGAACATATCTTGCACCGTTTTACTTTGTATAACCTATTCTCCAGGCCGACAAACCCAGAACGTGTCTTGCTTCTTTTTGGTCTTGCTTCCATTATCAGCCGCAACCTCAGAACTGACTCTCTGGTGCCTTTACCTTTCCTAAAGCCAAACGGATCATCATCTAGCAGATCCTCAATTTTCTTTTCCATTCTTCTGTATATTATCCTTGTCAGCAACTTCGATGCATCAGCTGTCGAGCTGATTGTGCGATAATTCTCGCTATCTACGGAGTTCTGTGGATGACGCTTTTTGGAAAGTCTGATGGAATATCGCCAGTGTCATACATTATACACAGAAACGTGAATAGTTGTTTTGTTACCACTTCCACCAATGATTTTAGAAATTCTGATGGAATGTTATCTATACCTTCTGTCTTATTTGGTCTTAAGTCTTCAAAAGCTCTTTTAAATTCTGATTTTAGTACCGGATGCACTGTCTCTTCCCTGTCAACTGCTCTTTCTTCTTCTATCACGACATAAGAGAAGTCATCCCCTTATAGACGCCTTTAATGCACTCTTTCCACCCATCCGCTCTCTCCTCTGTATCTAAAAGTGACATTTCCATTGTATTCTTAATGTTAGCAGACTTGCTTTTAATTGCACCGAATGCTGTTTTGATTTTTCTATACGGTGAGTCTTTCCTTTCGCGAATCATTTCTTTTTCGATTTCTTCACATTTTTAATGCAGCCATTTTGCCCTAGCTTCTCTGCACTTCCTATTTGTTTCATTCCTAAGTTCAAAAAATGGTTCAAATGGCTCTGAGCACTATGGGACTTAACATCTATGGTCATCAGTCCCCTAGAACTTAGAACTACTTAAACCTAACTAACCTAAGGACATCACACAGCACCCAGTCATCATTCATTCCTAAGTGACTGGTGTTTCTGTATTCCTGAATTTCCTGAACATGTTTGTATTTTCTTCCCGACATGAAAAGAAATTTTTGTCTATTCCTTAATGTCACGCTGGTTAATAAGCTTGGTCACTGCTCACACCATATATATTTGTGTCATATTGTTTATCCTTGATGTAACACATTTCCACTTTTGCTTTTGTGCTTCAGATGTAGCAATAAACAGAAAAATGTTTTCTTCTCTTGATTAGAAGTAGTGAAGTAGAATAGTAAATGTACTGTTCTCTGTTTTCTACTAAGTCCTACTAATATACATACAGTAAATTTGTCTTAATTTTATTTTGCAAATTAACACTCATTTTATGCATAGTTTTAAAATGCTTTACTATGTTATATGAACGATTGATAGCATCCCATTCAATGCTAAGAATATATTATACAGGGTGTCCCAGCTATTTTGTCCACCCAAAATATCTCTGGAACAATAACAGCTATTGGAAAACGACTTTCACCAGTATCAATGTAGGGCTGGGGCCCATCAATGTACATATTTGGAAACATTCTAAAACGAAAGCATATGTGTTTTTTAACACAAACTTATGTTTTTTTAAATGGACCTCCTATATTTTTTCTTCAGCAATCCATAGCATGACAAAGCGCATACACAATGGCGTTGATTGCATCGCAATATTCCCATTACATCCCGAGATATTGAGACGCGAAGTTGACGCTTGAAACACCCGACATGCGCTGCTAGCGCACGTCCTGAGGCTCATGCGTGAACCCCATGCTGCCCGTAATCGCAGCAGGATGGCAGCAGACCGTATTATTCGTTTCGGACCTCTTGATAAGTATGGAAGTGTGATTACGCATGTCAATCACATCGCGATTACGGGCAGCATGGGATTCATGCCTGAGCCTCAGGACGTGCGCTAGCAGCGCATGTCGGGTGTTTCAAGCGTCAACTTCGCGTCTTAATATCTCGGGATGTAATGGGAATATTGCGATGCAATCAACGCCATTGTGTATGTGCTTTGTCATGCTATGGATTGCTGAAAAAAAATATAGGAGGTCCATTTAAAAAAACACAAGTTTGTGTTAAAAAACAGATATGCTTTCGTTTTAGAATGTTTCCAAATATGTACATTCATGGGCCCCAGCCCTACATTGATACCGGTGAAAGTCGTTTTCCAATAGCTGTTATTGTTCCAGAGATATTTTGGGTGGACAAGATAGCTGGGACACCCTGTATATATATATTAATTATGAATTTGGCCAGCTGTGGACCGCATTGAACTTAAGACTTATGGTGTTTCTTTTTCTTCCGTTCTTCCCAGCACTTCTTCATTTTCTCGCCAACTGCTCGTCTCTGCTCATCTGCCCACACTCTCTTGGGTCGAGGTTTTGGCTCATCTTCTTCATAGTTTGCGTTTTCTATCAGTAGCCTGAAGTGATTCCTGTCACGTATTATTTCTTCTGTAACAGCTATTTTGCTGGCGTCTTTCTTTACTACTTCTATCCATCCTACAGTTTTTTTCAGCTTACTAGCGTAATTAAAAATTTTCTTTGTAATCCGTGTTTCTTTCATTCTTTTTAAATGTCCATAAAATTTTAGCCGTCTCTTCCTCATTGTATCTGTGATCTTTTCTGTGTTTTTGTATAAGTCTTCATTTCTCCTTTTAATCCACTTATTTTCCTTGTTTGTCTCATGACCTAGAATTTTTGTTAGTATTTTTCTCTCTCTTTTTTCTAGTTCTCTTAATTCGCCTTTCTTATTCACTGTTAGGCACCCTGATCCATACGTTGCTTGTGTCCTAATAACTGAATTATAACGTTTAATCTTCGCTTGTATGGATATTGATTTTTATTGTAGTAGTTTTGTGTTAATTTATATGCAAATTCCAACTTTTTTATTCTTTCTTTATTTGTTGTGTTATCCAGTCCATTGGCTTGGATCCACTCCCCCAGGTTTTTGAATTTATCAACTCTTTTAATTTTTCCAGACTTTGTTTTCATAAAATTTTCTATATTATGTTTGTGTTCTATATATTCGGTTTTTTCATAGGATATTTTTAGCCCAGTCTTTTCAGCAATCTCGTGTAACAGATCAAGCATAACTGTTGCGTCTGTTCGGTTTTCAGTTATCAATGCCATCTGTTTTTTAATGTGCTTTCCCAGGTTTTTACTATTTTATCTAAAACCAAGTTAAAGAGAATTGGGGACAGTCCATCTACGTGTCGAACTACTGTTTTGATTTTGAATGGTTCAGAAATTTCGCCTTGAAACTTAATTCTTGATGTTGTATCTGTGAGCATTTGTTCAACAAGTCTTCTGGTGTTTTCATCTATCCTTGATTCATAAAGTATCTGGAATAGTGTTTGTCTGTCAACTGAGTCGTAGACCTTCTTGAAGTCTACGAAAGTAACTACTGTATTTTTATTTTGTATAGCTCTCACTCTCAAAATTGTTTTAAAATTAAGAATGGTATATATATGGTGAGTCACTAACTATTGCTACCTATAATAACTCCGAAAGTATGATAGTAGCTGAAACGTTTGTGGGACAAATGTAGCATGGGACAACGGGGGGTAATAAAATGTCGTTAGTTTTTTGTTGCTAGGTGGGGTCGCGTCAGAGATATGAAGGTCAACTTCGTTTTTTTTTTTTTTTTTTAAATGGGATGCTGTAGTTGGGTACTTATTTGCTGATAGCGGCTATCGAAACGAATCCAATGATGTGTAACAGTAAGGTCTTTGAAAGTCAACGAAGGTCAAAAAGGTGGCATGGACGCCCATTTACAGAAGCTGTTCGGAGTGATGACCATTGGTATCAGAGCAGTGCTGTAAACTTCTTATCAAGGACTGAGTGGTATTCCTTATCACCTCTGCACTTATCGAAGCACATGCTCTGACAATTCTCTCTCGTATATCGCGCAAATAGTAAATATTCGCCGAATACGGCGTATCCATCTAACGTGCCATTGACATGTAAACACTATTCGACGGTTTCGCAATACAACACTAATAGGAACGGTAAGACTAGTAGCGCGAATCAAGTGATTGTGAATGATGTATTCCTTGGAAGAACAAGTCGATATGCTTCTCATATACGAAGAACGCCAACGAAATTCAGTGACAGCTAGAGACATACGCTGAAAGATATCCCCAACGTACTCACCCTACACGTCGTACATTTAAATATGTGTATGATAAATTGAGAACAACTGGATCTTTAACGCATCGGAAACATATTCGGCAAAGGAGAGGAAACGGAAACTGGTACTCTTGCCACTGTGGTTCGAGATCCTTGTGTTAGTTCGCGTCAAATCGCAAGGGAATCTGGCATGAGCCAGATTAGTGTTGTTCGTGTTCTGCATCGCCATAAATATCATCGTAACCATATTTGACTCCACCAAGAATTAACTGGTGCGGATTGTATGAGTCGTATTGAATTCTGCCGATTGGTTCAACTTCATATTCAGAGGGATGACACATTTATTAATTTGATTTTATTTACTGACGATGCTACATTCACGAACCATGGAAATATTAATTTTCATAACATACATTATTGGGCAACTGAAAATCCATGTTGGCTGCGGCAAGTTGCACACCAAAAGCCGTGGTCAGCGAATGTACGGTGTGGGATTCTGGAGGACAGAATTATAGGCCCCTATTTCATCGAAGGAAATCTTAATGGTAGGAAGTACAACACATTCCTGCGAGAAACATTAGATCTGTTATTGAAAGAAATACCTTTAGAAACAAGGAACAGAATGTGGTATCAACACGGTAGGTGTCCATCACATTTTTCGCTGATAGCAAGGAAATGAGTTGCAGAGACAATTCCTACATCGTTGGATTGGACGCGGAGGAGATGTGTCGTGGCCGGCTCGTTGGCAAGACTTGACGCCTCTGGATTTTTTCTTGTGGGGATTCATAAAAGACATTGTTTATAAAGACGTTACAACTACCCCTGAAGATATGCGAGAGAGAAACGTCAGAGCATGTGCTTCGATAAGTGCCGATGTGCTAAGGAAGATCAGAAAATAAGTACCAAACTATAGCATCCCATTTAAAAAAAACAAAGTTGACCTTCATATCTCTGAAGCGACCCCACCTAGCAACAAAAAACTAACGCCATATTACGGCCCCCCTTGTTCTATGCAACTTTTGTCCCACACTTTTCATCTCCTATCATACTTTCGAGAGTTAATCTTGGTGGCAATATATATATATATCCTTATTTAACTACTGAAAAATAGTAAGTGGAAGTTAAAATGAAAAGTGTTTTTGATATTTTGTTGTTATTTAGTCAAGATCTGTAACTAAATAGATTTTCTTGTTTATCCTATGTCCACTTACAACGATTGTAACTTCAAATATAGGGATGAGAGAATGTGAAGTGTGCCTGATATTTTTATCGTATTACAGCTGTGATGACTTAAGAGGTGAGAGCCATTGGTGGGTTATTGGTTGGTGTATTTTTTTTTTTTTTGGATCTTGTTGTTGGATAAAGATTTTCTTTGGGATTTTTTATCTCTCGATTTTCAAAATATATTTTCTTCGCATTTTTAGAAAAATTCTAGTGGGGAGATGTAAGTGTTCCTTCTATCGATGGTAGTGTTGGAAACTAGCCGAGTGTTTGTTGTCGTGGGATGCTTAACGGATATGCGAGTTGGGGCAGAATTACGATGTTATGCAAATCACATCCAAGTGGGTTTATGTTGAAACTGCACAGGGTGTGTAAGGCAATTTTATAATGGCCCTGAAATAAATCCTGTGTTGGGTGAGTAGCCTCTCATGTAATTTATTCATTAAATAAATTGACCAAAGTCTGGTGAATGTGACTCTTTAACAGATAAATGTCGTCCTAACAACTTACAATCATATTTATTTTCTTTATTGACCATGAATTTGTACAAGGAACAATCATGAGTATAAATGCAAACCAAACACGTAAATAGGCCTCACTTGACAAACGATACTGCATGGAATCTAGTGTGATTCTCCATTACCAGAAGGGGGAGCAAAAAGAACAGGTAAAATGTGTAATAATAATGGGTAATCGGATGCAGTACCACGATGTCACCTAAGGATACAAACTGTTCTCCAGATGCCTACATTGAGGAACCTCGCTTCAAATTTTTGGTGGCTGAAAAATCAGCTGAAACCCCTGAAACCCTACAGGCCGGAGCTGTATGTATTACCGACAGTACGATGCAAGATGGGGTGCTGATGATAGCTGCTACTCGTGGTCGCCTCCGCTGCGTGGAGATGGGTTCCGCCTTAGAGACCGATCGAAGTGCGGGCACGAAAAAAAAATAATAAATAAAAAAACAATAAAAAACGAAGTGTTTGTCCGAGTGGCCGGAAAAATGAAACTGGGATGAAATTACTCAGCGGCATGGGCAGCAATGTACGCGACCGACTCCTGCGGTGGCCAGGAACCAACTCCTCACACTCCTACCCCCCGTCCAGAGAGCGACCGCTCTGTTTGTGCCAGAACTCTGCCAATCGTCGCCGATAAACAAAACTTTCGCCAAATATGATCTTGCAACATATTCATCTAGACTCTCACTACTGTTCTCCGTCAACCTAGGCGCACTATTCTTTCCCGCCAATTCCCGATGGTGACAGCAAATGTGTGCCGATGTAACAGTCGAGCAGCCTTATCATAGCATCCACCAGGAATTTGCGCGGGAATCTTTCTGGCGACGGGCACCATCGGAATATGATAATTGGGGCGCGACGTGTGGCGTCGTTCTGTCGGCTATCGCGAGGTGCTCGGTGACCATTTTCCTGGAACGTCTCAGAAATAGCACAGTCGTGGCGCCGAGCTGGCGCGTTCCTACCCAAAACATGAAGCTTACGCTAGAAAACTGCCCGCAGCCATCGTAAAAATAGCGAGCGTCCATCGCTCTGGTCCCTGAGGCCCGATATCAAATGAGAAAGTCACCAGCTAGGGGTGAGAACTCTGTCTGCAGTTCCCAGTGACCGGATGTCCTGCCACCTCTTGCTATTGTGAGCGGTTGGCCTGGTCACAGCCCAAAAGTTCCCACTCGTCTCCTACGCGAAGTGAACAGTATTACGATATGCATGTATGCTACTCCCGTCACGTAGATACCAGTACATAGCATCCGGTTACCTACTTTGCATGCCAGTGTAATATGCTAGCGAAATGACGTTAATTTGCACGTATGCGAATTCAGATTTTACAGATGCAAGATAGGCTGGTTTGATGGTCCTCAGTAATTGTATGACGTGGGCAGAGGGCCTGCCGCCTTGCAGTATGAAACCTAAGGAGACAAAGCTCAACAAGGAGTAGCACATCCAGAGACAGAGAAAAGAAAACGTGCTGCAGTAAAAAATGGCACTAGCAGGAAGATACCAGAAACTTTGACAGAAGATGAAAATTACAAGCTGACTTCCTCATTTTTACTTGTGACCGCCATGGCTGCATCACGCATTCATATGATCAGTGAGGGGTAGTGGGCACGGGAGGACAGCTATTCCGCATCCAATCTTTCCATCTAGAAAGAAAATCTTCACAAACCGAACTTGCATCCTTGTTCGCCAACAGACAGACGTATCAATTCAGCATTAGTTTTAGCAAGTGTACCAATCTCAAAATTATTTCGTCATTCATCAAAAAAGCAAACCGAGACATACGCTCACCCCTCCCAGGTATGCTGGTTCATAGCCTATGTTGATTAGCACTGGGAACAACCTCGCTTTTTTTGTCATGAATACAATGTAGAATTCTAACCGAAAACATTATCTTGTCTATCGGTCTACTGATGTGTAACTGTCCTTTAACATACCACCTCAGATGTTTTTGTAAACTAAAACGGAGTGTGTGATACTTAAATAGTGCTAACATTGTTTCCGGTCAGTGTACGGACTTTCCACGACTATATGGCTTAAGTTTGAATACAGAATTCTTACGTAGGACTTAACTGAAGCAGTCAAAAATTGATAATTTAGAAGCCGGTAAAGATGAGTTGTCAGAGGAGTTATTATTGGGTCTGAATTTCAATGCGGATATTAATATTATGTGCATTTATTCAAGCGTGAGAGACAGCTGAAGTTATTGAAACGAGCGTGAGCGTCAATGAGATTTTCAGAAGACATTCCGAACTGCCCGGGAACTGTTAGGTCTGTAAAAGTAACGACTAAATTTTGTTCTATATGTATTTAGTCTTCTCGAGAAATATACTCGTTACGAGTTATTTTCGTAATTGAAATGTTTTTTCTTACACTTCTTGTGAATGAATGACAACGCTTGTCGACGCAATCGCAATTTATTTCATTTCCTGGCTCTTCTAAAAAAAAAGAAGAAAAAAAAATCACACCGTTGCTTCTTTTGTACTTCATGATGGTCCTACTGCATAGTGAAAAACTATACTCAAATCCTCGTTAGTGCGAACTCGTACGAACAGTAGGAATAACGAGTCGTTGTAAAACAGAACCAATTTCTCGACTCAACGCAGATAACAGTTTAATTTTATAATCGGTCTGAAACAAAATATTGCTGACACTGCCCGAGCTGAACACGAACAGCTTGCTGGAAAGGAAACATGGCGAGTGTCGAACTGTAATCGGCACTTCATGTCACTACCGACTAGACTTGGCAAGAATAAGAAACTAGAAGTGTTCGAAAACTACATAGTCGGGTCGAACTGCGTTGCGGGTGAAGAAGACATGCGGGTAACGAAACGATTCAGGCAGCATCTAAATGGTCTCACAGCATATTCGTTGACCAGTAATGCAAATATATCATATGCAACAGCTATAGCTGGGATACTAGTACATAAGTTCTGGAGGAAGTGCAGATTTTCCACAACCGAAACGTAGTGTGGTATCTGGGGAAGACTTCAATGCATGCTAATACACAGGAAAACAAATAATGAGAAAATAATTTAGGGATAAGGACAACTGCATGGTAGGCTATAAAATTGTGCAGAAAGAACTCCTATCTAATCGTGCATATCCTTCGACATACTACCTCAGCAATTTATTAGATCAAAAGGGTTTATGCGTCATTTGTAAATAGTAATGGCATAGAAACACAAAAAATGGTTCAAATGGCTCTAAGCTCTATGGGATTTAACTTCTGAGGTCATCAGTCCCCTAGAACTTAGACCGTAGCGGTCGCGCGGTTCCAGACTGCAGCGCCTAGAACCGCTCGGCCACACCGGCCATAGAAACTCGGATCCTTATTTCTCTACTATGGGCCGTACTCACCAAAAGATCAGCTTAAGACACTCAGACGGAAGGAAAATGTTCTGCATGAAGGTCTTCGTTTTCCTGGCCATTCTTCTATTCATGAATCGTCTCCTAGCAACGGTTCTGGATAATTTATTGTCGATTGATTCTAGGGGATTTGGCGACCGGCCTACCCGACGGGAGGCCCTAGCCACACGACATTTCATTTCATGATTAGGATAAAGACAATGCACTATGAAGTAGTTGCAGATGGCAGATGTAAAAAACCATGAATCAACCGAAACTACAATAGTAAACATAACAGCTAGTTTTCTGCGCTCTCAAATGACGCTTATTTGGGCAGATATAATTTATTTAGTAAAATTAGTCCACAGGTAATTATTCTGCGTGGCTAATCGCTCGATACCCTTCCTCTCGCCAGTTGTGTAACACCAGCATCTCATGTCACAGGCAACTTACGCTTATTTATCAATAAATTTGTGTACGCTTCGATAATATTTATGCCCACTTACTGGGTATAGACATTTTCTGTACGTGTACTGCAAACTGTAAAACATTATGTAGTCAACTGGTCTATGATAGGATCGATAGATTTGTAATGACAGAGTGGGAAAATGTGGAAGGAAGACCCTCTGTTAGGGTGGCAAAACCGCGTCAAAGGAAAAGGTGGAGGGCACCAAGAGAACGCGCCAAACAAAGTCAGTCACGAGCCATCAGACAGTACACATTCCAGTTTGGACGTCAGACTAGAGTATTTCCAATTCCAAGGAATAAGAGACTTGGATGGATGGATATTGGTTCTGCATATAAAGATGTGGAATGCTAATATAACACCTCATGGCAATAGGCAACGGGAAGAAAAGCCATGTGTGAGCCATGTAAATACTGAGGAAATGTCTGCTAATAATAGCCGACACTCACACAGCGTCGTTGCCTCCAGGAAAAGTAAGCCTACAGTTTTCATTATGACTGGAAAAATACATCTACTAGTATTTATTGATTGTTTCTCGTGAGTGTAAAATTTCAGTTACATGCTACCAACGATAGGATTCTGGCCCGAGTCATAAAATCTATCTTATTGTTATAACCATAACGAAAGACAGTTAAATTTATTCAAAAAAGGACCGTTAGAACTGCTTGAGAACTGATTTACATAATGAGGAAAGCAAAAACAGATTTCAAGCGCACAGTTGTGCAGTGATGAAGTAAATTTTGAAATTAATTAAAAACAGACATTAATCTGAAAGTAATTTGAATTTGACAGTTCTATTCAATAAATTTGGGATAAACGTCTAAATTACATTTGGCATTCCACTGCTTTATGTGTGACTGACCATATGTAGTTGTCTATGTAACAAAAAAGTGGCCCTGAAGGTTAAATTTCTTCATAATTTTCGATGATGGTTTATTCGGAATTTTCCAGGTTATTTTCTTATGAGTTGTTATGAGGAAGTAATTTTCATGTTAATTGGTATATCACAGTAAAGAGCAAAATTATTACTTCAGTGAAGACTGGATTTCACGAAATAGTTCTCGCAGGAAGTTGTTAGAGAAGAAACCCAATATACTTATTGAAATTTTGAGTTTAAAGATTGTAGTGGTTTGCTACCGAAATATTTGTCCGATTTCGACTGGCGTCCCTAAAACGTCCCTAAATTCACATTTTTCTGTAAACTGACTACGGTGTGTCCTGGAGACGAGGAAATAACAATAGCAGGATCACTGTCAAAACCTAGTAGAATGCGTAATAATGCAGGAGAAAGCGTGTTAGATAATCGGTTAACCTAAGGGAGAAAAGCCGTGTGCACCATACGTGTGTGAATCGTGCAAACTTTGATTTATGGATTATAGTATTTTAACTGTTTGTGTATCGTATTTTAGGAGGCGGGGATTGAGACCAGCCCAGAATTTGACCAATCGAGCGTGTAAAACGACCTAAAAGCCACACGCAAGCTGCCAACTAACTGTCGTTGTCCGGAGCGCAGATTCAATCCAGGTCTGGCTCAGCTTCCTGTCTCGCAGTTAGCGGGTTACGAGCAGGCCAGCTGAGCTAAATTCAGTGAAATCAAATGAGCAGAATCAAAGCGATAAGCAAGTGACACAGGTTCAAGTTCCGGTTGGGAGTTCGAGTGTGATAGTAGTCCCATTCGAAATGTGGCGACAGCTGATGTGTAGCGTACCCTTGTGTATACAGTAGGATGGAAGGTGAAAATGTGGCTGAGAGTTTGCGAATGCAACGAATGTGAATATGAAGTAAAGCTTTTGGTAACAGACTGGTCTGTAACATAGTCCCAAGTTCTACGTTTGTTCCATATTCAAACACTCTTAGAGATAACTAAAACAGCACAGCAAATCCATGAAAGTTGTATTAAATAATAACGAGTCCACAGACAGTATTTTGGATATTAAGTACATATACTGCAAATAAACTACGAAAAATCTACGTTTTTTTTTGGGGGGGGGGGAGTGTCACCATGTTATTCTTACCCCAGGGTGGCCCGATTCTTCGTTTTCAGAACGGTTGCCCCTGATATCACATTTCACGTCGTTGCATCGTTGGTGATTTCATCATCACTGACTCTATTTATTTCTTTTCGAATGTGTTTCTTTCAACTTGTGGTAGCCTAAGCTGTCAATCAGAAAAAACCATTCCCTTTAGGTCCTATTCCGGCACACCCCGTGGGAAAGCATATGTGGAAACCTCGGTGACAATCAAAAAATGGTTCAAATGGCTCTGAGCATTATGGGACTTAACTTCTGAGGTCATCAGTCCCCTAGAACTTAGAACTACTTACACCTACCCAACATCACACACATCCATGCCCGAGGCAGGATTCGAACCTGCGACCGTAGCGGTCGCGCGGTTCCAGAATGTAGCGCCTAGAACCGCTCGGCCACTCAGGCCGGCGACAGTCAAAGTTTAAGTTATGCATGGAGGTGTCATTCGACAGTCTAATGGTTAAAGGGACTATCCACAGTTGGGTGGCCGAGCGGTTCTAGGCGCTACAGTCTGGAACCGCTCAACTGCTACGGTCGCAGGTTCGAATCCTGCCTCGGGCATAGATGTTTGTGATGTCCTTAGGTTAGTTAGGTTTAAGTAGTTCTAAGTTCTAGGGGACTGATGACCTCAGAAGTTGAGTCCCATAGTGATCAGAGCCATTTGAACCAATATTGACTATCCACGGAAAACAGGAAATCCGAACTTGAGTCCCAGTGTATCAGAAATTTTTTATATTTGCAACAATATATTCGTTTAGCATCACGACTCTGTTGGGTGTGATGGACCAGTCACCTACCAACGACTTCGTCTTCCCACCCGAGCTGGGGACCGTATGTAGACGACATGGCACCTTCGCACTGCTGAATCTCCCTCTGGGCGACTACTTCCTGCTGGTGGTCTGTCTGTAGTGGGATGCATGTCTGAGTCTGGGCTGGAGATGGCTTGGCCTCTCAGTTGCTCTAACACTGCTTCCTGAAGGATTCCATCATAGCTGATCACCACCCAGCATGGGCATATGTCTTCAACTTTGGTTGTGCTGGTTGTTATGGTTTGAACATCATCCATCGCAGTGCAGTATGCGTCGACTACTACTTAGATAAGCTGCTACAATCTGCGTCAACACAATTTGGGGGACAGCTTCGCTGACACTACTGCCCATCGCCACTGGCACATATTGTGCTGGCTCCCGATCTGGCATTTGCTAACTACAGTGTTTGATGCACTGGCAGTCACCGGTTACATCAAAGGCCAACAACCTCCCAGCTGATGCAATTACGTCTCAGTACTAAAATGAATAAAGGTGTATTGTAAACAGGGATGCTTCCTTAAAAACTCGACAAGCAGTTCCAGTATCACTGCAACCCATGTTTCGATGAGACAGCTGCACCTTCTTCTGACCTACAAACAGCCAAGTCCTCCGCCGCTCTGGGTGTCACATCCCGACCCCAACATTCGTTGCAATATAAACTGTTTCTGTCTGACAATGTGTTGGAAGTGAAATGCAGGCGTTGTACAGTATCATGTATTCCGGCCTCTACGTATGATGTTCATATATTTGATGTGGAGATAACTGTCATCATTCTACATGCAGTACGAAACAAACGTGACTCTGTGTGTAATACACAGATTGTGGGTATGGTCATTTACGTTAATAGGGAAAAAAGACAGTTTTGTAAGGACAGTCACACGTTAATGGTTGGTTAATTTGGGGAGGGACCAAACAGCGAGGTCAGTGGTCCCATCGGATTAGGGACATATGGGGAAGAAAGTCGGCCATGCCCTTTCAAAGGAACCATCCTGACATTTGCCAGAAGCGATTTAGGGAAATCATAGAAAACCTAAAACAGGGTGGCTGGACGCGGATTTGAACCGTCGTCCTGACGAATGTGAGTCCAGCAATGACAATGAGTAGTACGCTGTGCAACAGGTTAAGTACAGTTGGTTATGTGTGAAACATTGGGCGTTATTCAAACTAGGAACAAAAGGAAAAACTGTTCATGCATGGACACATAAATGGCAATGGGAGTGAAGCACCTCGCCTAAATATGGAGCACAGCAGCAACCACTGTAGAATATATTTGTGGCAGTATATCCTTTGTTTCTTGTTTGAAGCTGGTACCAGTCAACCTGGTAAGTTACGAAGATCAGGCACATGTCAGTATAGTGTTTTTTTCTTGAGCCCATGCCACCAGCAGAGGTTGCAGGGATATGGTGAGAGTGATTTCCCACTCGCTCTCAGGCATAGCAATAACGATTGTTCATTCAAATTGGCACAGCCATACTGAAGCTGCTGTTGTACGCCTAGCAGCTCTTCACACCATATGGTGCCTGTATAATGGGGCCACAGTGCAGTTCAGTTTTGATGAGTGTCAGTTTTTGTAAACCTTTCCAAGACGTTGTATGGGGCATTGAGGTTGAGTGCAATGACTTGCCCAGCCTTCTGACCTTAAACAAATAGACGCTGGCCATGAGGATTTGAAAGTGTATTGTACGCTGCTCCGTTTAACGATGCCAATATATCCATAATGCCCACATTATTCTTCAAATAAAAACTAGGTAACGTCGAGTGGATTCAGTGGTCATTGTTGAGGAGGAATTTCCATGCATGTGTCGCTGGTCATAGTACATAGTAATTAGTACAAGTAGGCTATCTCCAACATAGTACTAGATATAAAACATTGATTTAAATTTTGACATTTCAGATGTCATGAATGCTCTTATATATAGTAATAGATATAAAATATTGATTCAAATTCTTGTCATTTCATATGTCATGAATGCTCTTATATTCGACAATGTGTCACTGTATTTCACCATTTTGAATTCTAAGTAGCACAAGTGAGCTACATCCACAATACTGGATGCATCGGAGGATGACCATGACGGGTGAGGGTAAGGGATCAGGTCGAACCCTCACAACACAGATTATCATGTGGCCTTGAGCTGTTCTGGAAATGATGCTACCCCACTACTAACTACATACGGAAATTTGGTGATGTCTGCATGAGAACTGCCTGTTGAGGTTACAGTTGCTCAGAAAATGCTGCTTCCCTACAAAGTGTATTGCGTGTTCAAAGCAGTTAGTCGGTATGGCATACAACTCTTTGCATTCATGAAATCCTCAAAAAAGCGACTAGGCCTTGAATAAACGAACGAGTTTGATCTTCAAGGATGAATCTCTCTTCAGATGGCAGAATGATCCATATTATAGCGCCTGTTTGAAGTGAAAAGGGAGCAGCAGCTGTTACTCTCATTTGCACATTATGAGATGATTATGGTTTGTTGTGACAGTGAGTGCAATGTTTGTGGAACGCAATGCTGGACGAGTGTAAAGAGCTTAGCACGTTCATTTGTGAATTAAGAAATGCTGTTAACACACTGAGACACAGTCATAAAATACTGCTATCAACTGTGTGTTGATACATATGCTCTGTTCATGGGTGACAGTGTCTGTACAAATCAGGATGGTCTGCTACATAAACTTATTATGGGTGAAGATATTTACCATACGAACTGGCCAACTTTCTCTCTACATCTGAATCCTAAGAACATGCATTAGATGCATTCCAGTGATGAATACCTATCTGTCATCCATCACCAAGGGTTTTCTCCTGCTCCTCACCTGAGTGTTTCTCAAGAATAGGATTCACTGCCCAAACATATCTTGTACCACCTTTGGAGGGCATGTTGCAATTCTGCGAAGTGTGTGTGGCAGTTGGAGGTAAACATATGCAGTTTTAACTGTTCCGTTATAGGACAGAGTTATTGGTTATGTTACTTTTCTAAGTTTGTTTCTTTCGTTTTGTGACATTTTTGATTTGGTGATTTAGATAATAATGAATATGAAACGTTTTGCGGTAAAATTTTACCTTATTATGTACTCTTTCCAGAATTCTGTTGATTATGCACAACCTTTTGGCACAGGGGTCTGGAAATATCACAGCAATCAATGGAAACAACATTAGTAAGTTTCTCTAACATTTTTAAACCAGCCAAAGCAAAACAGAGAGGCCTGTTACTCCATTCTTCAGTAATAATAGGCTATGCATGTCTGTTCAAGCTACGAGCACATTCAAATGGTCAATATGACATATTTAATCTCTTTCAAACAGCTATCTCACAGAAAAAGTTGAAAATGGAGCTTATGTTTGCCGGATCATTTAACTCTTATTGTACCTACTAGTGTAGCCAAGGTAGATAACAGATCTTTTGCAGTGATATTAATCTTGGAGACAGCCCAAAGAATCCTGATGGATAAATTATGTTTGACTAACAAGGGAAGAAGGGAGATGTCAAACAGTTCTTAATCACTCGACCACTGGTTAGTCTTCATCTACATCTACATCTACATGGATACTCTGCAAATCAAATTTAAGTGCCTGGCAGTATTAAATACCAATCCGCTCTGAAATGCTTTGTGGGGTGAGAGCTGTAATATACTGTTGTCGGTAATCCATCCGTCAAATGGGGACATTAGACTCAGTAGTCCCCTAATTCCTATTTTGGAGGCTGGCACTGGGTTTCACTCTGTTGTTGTTGTTGTGGTCTTTAGTACTGAGACTGGTTTGATGCAGCTCTCCATGCTACTCTATCCTGTGCAAGCTTCTTCATCTCCCAGTACTTACTGCAACCTACATCCTTCTGAATCTGCTTACTGTATTCATTTATTGGTCTCCCTCTACAATTTTTACCCTCCACGCTGCCCTCCATTGGTAAATTTGTGATCCCCTGATGCCTCAGAACATGTCCTACCAACCGGTCCCTTCTTCTTGTCAAGTTGTGCCACAAACCCCTCTTCTCCCCAATTCTATTCATTACCTCCTCATTAGTTATGTGATCTACCCATCTAATCTTCACCATTCTTCTGTAGCACTACATTTCGAAAGCATCTATTCTCTTCTTGTTCAAACTATTTATCGTCCATGTTTCACTTCCATACGTGGCTGCACTCCATACAAATACTTTCAGAAACGACTTCCTGACACTAAAATCTATCCTCGATGTTAACAAATTTCTCTTCTTCAAAAACGCTTTCCTTGCCATTGCCAGTCTACATTTTATATCCTCTCTACTTCGACCATCATCAGTTATTTTGCTCCCTAAATAGCAAAAATCCTTTACTACTTTAAGTGTCTTATTTCCTAATCTAATTCCCTCAGTATCACCCGAGTTAATTCGACTATATTCCATTATCCTCATTTTGCTTTAGTTGACGTTCATCTTATATCCTCCTTTCAAGACACTGTCCATTCCGTTCAACTGCTCTTGCAAGTCCTTTGCTGTCTCTGACAGAATTACAATGTCATCGGCGAACCTCAAAGTTTTTATTTCTTCTCATGGATTTTAATACCTACTCCGACTTTTTCTTTTGTTTCCTTTACTGCTTGCTCAATATACAGATTGAATAACATCGGGGATAGGCTACAACCCTGTCTCACTCCCTTCCCAACCACTGCTTCACTTTCGTGCTCCTCGACTCTTATAACTGCCATCTGGTTTCTGTACAAATTGTAAATAGCCTTTCGCTCCCTGTATTTTACCCCTGCCACCTTTAGAATCTGAAAGAGAGTATTCCAGTCAACATTGTCAAAAGCTTTCTCTAAGTCTACAAATGCTAGAAACGTAGGTTTTCCTTTCCTTAATCTTTCTTCTAAGGTTCTCTAGCTTCACACAATACCACCAACATGAATGTGACACTGCACATCCACACACTGCATTCACACACATAAGACAAGTACACTTGAGATACATGACATGGAAGCCATACAAGAGCAATAATTAGAAAAGGCTTGCACCAGACGATGAACTGCTAGAGTTGTTCCTACCTCTCGATAAGTGTTAATATCCTCTTCGAGCACTCTCTACAAACTATTCGGCCCAACAGTTGTTTTTATTGGCCCAAAAACTTTGCTTCCTAGGTCTGCTACTGTTTGCATCAGAAATGCTATGCAGTCGTGACAGGTAAGGGTGACAGGTGTGGCGACAGGCAAGTACATATACTGACCTTGAGCACTTTAACGACGTCGGGCGGGAACTGCATAAGCGTGGTGCTGGTGACGCGGCGGTAGATGCGGTCGACGAAGATGCCGGCGCGGATGGCGTGCGCCACCGACCGGAACTTGGGCTTCTCGTCGGCCTTGCGCCTCGTCGTGGCGAGCTGGCGCGTGAAGGTGGACGCCAGCCACTCGCGTACCTCGGGCGGCACCGCGTCCGGCTGCACCTCCGACAGCTCGTCGTCCTCGTCCGCCAGCCGCCTGCAACGGCGCCACCAGCGTGTCACGCTGACGAACCCAGCAACGCGCGCCCAGCCCCGGCCCCATCACACCTCACTGGTACCACCGCCTCCATACTGTACGTTGACTATCACTTCGCAGCAAGTTTCCATATTTCTCCATCCACATTGTTCCAAGGAGATTACTAGTTGCAAGGTATTACACCTTGTTGTGTACATAGTTCCGCGTAGTCAGCGCGTACACAACTTTCCCACTAGAGCGTGCCCCGCTAAGCACAACAGCGCAGGCGCAGCGCTCGTCCGTCTCCGCACTACGAGATGGCGCTGCCTTAGAGACGGACCAAATTCTGCTTCCGCCGATCCGCGTATTAATATGTAACGCAGTCAATGAGATTGCTGCTAACGTAGAACCTTTTCTCCTCACGGATCACACTCGTGCAGTGATACCTGAACGCGCGAGGTATTATAACGAGTGTACAGACCTCTGATTATTCAGTCTGCATTTGTCTGCACCAGTCTGTACCAGTCTGCATTAGTCTGTACCAGTCTAGTCAAGTTTCAGTCAGCACCTTATAAGATTACCATATTCCTATACATAGCCATGAAGATAAATGAATAGACACTTTGTCAAGTATCAGAGATATGTGAGAATAAGATTAACGTACCAAGACCAAAGGAACTTCAGATTAACAATTGTAAACAGCATCCAGAATCAAGTTACGTAATGTCTATGCTTTTTATTATTTTAATAAATGTGTGTGAAAATTAATCAAGTTCTGTTTGAAGTTGGGCACCGTCAATCTGCTACTCTAAGCATGCAAGTGGCATTTCTACGAGGGTTGTTTTTCAAGTAAGGACCGTTCGCGCGTATAGTCCCGTAGTTCGCGCGGACGCCGCAACAAGCCACCGCGCCACTTGCTGGCATCCTTCCCGTTCACACTGATGCAAGTTGCAGCTCTGTAGCTGACGTGTACGCATCGCTGTGCTACTTTATAATGTTTACGATTATTGAATCGCCCGCCGCGTGTGAGATACGGTCAGTGATACGTTTTTTGACCCGCGAGAAGCCTATCAGCTGCAGAAATTCGTCAGTTAACAGAAGTTTATGGCTTGAATATGCAATGAGTGAAGGTAAAGTGCGTCAATGGGTTGGAGAGCCGTCAAAACGTCCATGACGAAGAATGCTCATCATCACTGATGATTTGGTGGCTGCAGTCGAAACAAAGATTCGTGAGGACAGAAGATTCACAATTTCCACTCTTTCTTTGGAATTTCCACAAGTTTCAAGATCGGTTTTGTACAAAATTGTGTCTGAAAACCTAAACTTTAAGAAACTGTGTTCTCGGTGGGTACCCAGACTCCTCACAGAGGACCGCAAAGGGAAGAGATTTGCCACTTCATTGAACTTTTTGATTCGTTACGAGGAAGAAGGGGATGACATGTTGAGTCAAATTGTCACTGGAGATGAAACATGGGTATCCCATATCACTCCCGAAAGCAAGCGACAATCGATGGAATGGCGACACACAACCTCACCCGTCAAGGTCAAAGCCAAACAGACGCTGTCAAAGCGCAAGATTATGGCAACTGTGTTCTGGGACCGGCGCGGTGTTTTGCTAGTGGACTTTATGCCACGAGGAACGACAATCAACTCAGATGCCTACTGTGCAACTTTAAAAAAGCTCCTCAGAGCAATTCAAAACAAAAGGCGCGGCATGCTGACAAAAGGAGTTTTGCTCCTGCACGATAACGCTAGGCCTCACACCTCTCAAAAGACTTGGGATTTGATTGATTCTTTTGGCTGGGAAGTTTTGGACCATGCATCATACAGCCCCGACCTTACTCCTAGCGATTTTCACCTTTTCCGGTACCTGAAAGACCATCTTGGCGGGCAGCGCTTCAATGACGACGATGAAGTGAAAGCGGCCGTGAACTCTTGAAGAGGGAATTAAAATTAGTTGTACGGTATGACAAGTGCTTAAATGAACAAGGCAACTATGTAGAAAAATAGGTAAAAGTGTGTAGAATCAGAAAATAAAAGTTTTTTTACAAAAGTATTTGTATCTTAAAAAAAAATAAAAACGGCCCTTACTTAAAAAACAACCCTCGTATCATCTGACCTAACGGAAGAAGATAAATGCGCCACGATAAGACCACGAGACATATTGCTGACACTTGCCTACTTCGTTAGAGTGACAAGTCAAATAATCTGATGGTGTGTGTACCGAAGGTCTTACAGTACGCACACCACACACCTCTTTCGCTTTCCTCAGTTATTTTTCATGCACGACGTCGTGCTTACGTTTATATACATTTACTGGCTCTGCACTCGCTGCTTCGCCTGCATAGGCTATGATCTGCAAAGATTTTTTTGTTTTTCTTTAATCGAATTTTTATGTTGGTCACAAATTGCAATACCTTCTAAACTTTTCACGCTAATTGAGGCCAAAATCATGGTCTTTTCCGATGAGCGATTCTGATAGGTGGCGTCTTCTAAGTGTTCGTTAATGTGTTCTTGTGGTGATATTTCCATAGGCACTTTCATGCCCTAACATACATTTTTTTATATCTAACCGAGAAATTCAGTTATCAATTTTTATAGATTTAACTTGCAAAATTTTTAATATAACGAAATGTTTCCTTAAAAGTTTTCATCCCCTATTTCACCCACTTAGCGGTTGAATTCCAAGGAACAGTGAAACATATTTTTATTATACGGAGAACCCAAACACAAATTTTAATGGATTGAGCTTGGAAAATGTTTTCATAATAAAATAATTTCGTAATACTTGTCATCCTTTATTTCTCTCCCTCGCGTGATTGAATTTCCAAAAATAGTTTCACATTTATCTTTTTATTTCTAACTGTGAAGTCAAATTCAAATTTTCATAGATTTAACTTTAAAAATGAAATAGTTTCATTAAACATTAATCCACTATTTTACCCACTTAGAAATTGAATTCCCGAAAACAATGAAAATGTATTTTTTATTTGTACCCAAGAAGTCAAATACCAGTATTCATAGATCTAACTTTAAAAATACTTTAGTTCTTTAATAATGATTCATATTTAAAGAAAATTTCAACACACTGTTTCACCTCCGTAGCTATTAAATTTCCAAAAAAGGTGAAACACGTATTTCTTTATTTCTGAACGAAGAACCGAATACCAATATTCGAGGATCTTGCTTCAAAACTGCCATAATAACGACATATTTTCAAAAAACTTTTCATCTCCTATTTCACCCCCTTAAGGGTGCACTTTGAAAATCTCTTCTTAGACGACGCCTACAGTATAAAATTAACACCCTCCCCAAATTTCAAATTTCTATCCTTAGTGGTTCGAGTTGGCGGTGATGAGTCATCCAGGACTGTGTAATTTTTTTAATGATTTTGTGATGCCTTCAACATCCATTCTATTTATTTAATGTACGATTGTACACTTCCGACCTGAGGCCATTTTCAAGTATATACATGTGACTCATTTTGACCCTTTTGATTCTGACATGGGAAGTGTCATATCTATAGATATATTAGATGCATTACAATTTACTTTATGGATGATTCTTTAGTAATATATTATGCAATGTACATCCTTGCTCCTATGACTGCATGTCATAAAAGAAATTAAAAAGGTTTTTCGCTATTTTAGGAGCATGTTACTTTCGATCAGTTGTTGCAAAGCATTTATGTATAATGTCGATGTTTCACGTACTTAACAAAAGGAAGATTATAACTGTTTTACAGAAATTCGTTAGTTAACCTATTTGCCTTTCTTCTCAATTATATATTATTATCGATCATCATTGATGTAAATATGTCTGTACGTAATTTCTCTAAAGTAACTTCTAATATTTGTTCTTTTGTTGTGGGAGTCTGTCATTTTTGGATAATTGTTACAAAGATCTTGTATATAAAATTGACCGCTGTACTCTAATGGAGCAGTAATGTAAACTATGAGAATCGAGTAAAAACTGCTTTATGATTATTTGATCTTTCACATTACAGTCATATTTATTAATGAGTGTAGCGATAATTGAACATTCTGCGATTCTGTAGTGCTTCGTCGTAGAACTGGTAAAAAGTTATCTAGGAATTTCTCACTTTGCGTCGATCTTTTTACTCATTTGAAGCTCTCTATGACTGGTCGCTTTGATGGATGAACCTTCAATTTTCTCCATGTAGTGTATTCTTTCTCAGATGCATAATATTCCTTAAGGAGTATGTTGCCTTTTTTAGCGACAGCTTGTGCTGGGCCATTAACTATGTTAATAATTGGGCTAATTGGGATTTGTCCGTTATGTATCTTGGGCTGGGCATGCGATGATGGTGTTGTTGGATTCATCATTATGGAATCTCTTGTGTTTTTTTCTGTGAATATAAAGTTACATCCTTTTAGTGCTTTCTTTAACTGTGCATTAAATGTGTTGGTTGGGATCCCGCTCCATGTTTTTAATATTATTTTGATCGAAAAATTCTAGTACTTTTCTATTATAATTGTATGTCAGAGGAATTATGACATATTCGTTAATGTATTTCCTTTTTCTGATTTTTTACTAATTGCTTTATGCTCTACAAGCTTGTTATTAATCTGACGTATGATACTACTGTCCTTTGCTCTTATATTGGTGCTACTTTTTTGTATTATTTTTGCAATTTTGCGCGCTACTGTAGTGTTTGCAATAATATTTTTAATCATACTGTTCCGGAGTGTATTTAGTTGCAATGATGCTGTCTCTGTAATCTTATATCAGTTCTACGAGCTAAACTAGATATGATATGTCAATGCGTCCTTTAGTCCGAAGTTTGGGGCAGCTCACCACGCTATCTGTCCTGTGCATGCTCTTCATAACTGCTGCGATCTAAATCTCTTTGAACCTGCTTAGTGTATTCAAGCCTTGGTCTCTCTGTACAGTCTTTGCCCTCCCACACTTTCTTTGATTACCAAATTAACGATTCCGTGTTACCTTAGGGTGTGTCTTATCAATCGATCCCTTTATTTAATCAAATTGTGTCATAGATTTCTTTTTCCCCAATTGGATTTAGTTTCTCTTCATTAGTTATTTAATATACCTATCTGATCTTGAGCACGCTCTTCCATAGCACCAAATTTAAAAAGTTTCCATTGTTTCCTTGTCTGAACTGTTTGTCGTCCACGTTTCACTTTCGTACAAGACTACACTCAAGAAACATCGTAAGTTATTTTGCTTGGTACGTGCACACTAGTAGTCCTACAGAAGACAACTGTATTAAATTTCCTACAAAAAGGTCCTGTTCATTTTTTTCTGCAGATCTAATAGTTCGCTCATATTGAGCGACAGAGTATGAAAATCTCGCGTGTTGTTTGTGAAGGCCAGCTATAACACTACGGGTTGCGTGGAACGACAGGTATAGAGACAGCTGAATCACCCGTAATCTGAAGAAGATGCTTTTATAAACTTTCAAATTATGATGAAGAGGTTTTGATAAACATTCCATATTTTCAAGTGGGTTATTTTGTACAAATTGCTGCAAATTATCAATTTGTTGATAATATATATCTTCGTTTACTTGGAGCGTACGTTACTCAATCGTCAATACTGTTCGACAAAGACATCCGAAGTCCTCTTTCGTACAAGAAACGTACGATGATGTGGAGCAGATAACTACTGCATAGAGGATAAATCGCGTATAACTTCAGCTTTCACTTTGTGATCCGTTCAAGACGTGGGAACAAAGTTTCTCGGAATATAATAGGGCGCAAAGGAGTAAGTATTTGTGTTGCACATTTAATCCACTTTTGTATCAGCCGTGATATTGGGGCAAACCGTTCTTTTAATCGAACGATATACTTTTTAACAGCATTGGAAAGCTGGTGAAAGACGAGTAAGTGATATAACATTCATTACTGTTTGAATTGAAAGTTTTCACAAAAGCATTCGATAAATAAGATAAAATTTAAAGCAAGGCAGCCTCTAGTACTGGCTATTGCGAGTAAAGACAGCCAGTTTTTTTACCTTGTCGACATGATTTTACTTAAATGTTACTGGATAATTATTCGTCATGGATAACCTCACCACCTGAGAAAAGTATAAGATTGCAAGTAACATAGTCTACCGTGTGAATGAGGTAAGACATGAACAGTGATGGAGGAACCTATCATAGCCCTGTGACACAGCCGAGTTTGCACCTGTGTTGCATTCTGTCTGTCAAAAAGCTCTTAAACCAGTCGCAAATCTACCTAGGTAAGCCATATTAATGCGTTTAATTTATTAGACCTTTGCTGTCGAAATGGATCAAAAACTTTATTGAAAATTTACAAATACTGAATGCATCTCGAAGTGAATCCAGTTACTAGAATGAATAAAAACATGTATGGTAACAAGAGCTCTCGCTGTCATTCCACTCCAACAGGTGATTGTAATTCCGTCTGTGACCGTGGCAGAAGGCGATTGTATTACAAGAGAGTCGATAGATACGAACATATTTGGATCACCCGTTGAAAATCGCTCCGTCGTGAAAACAATTGTCGTTAACTATAGTGTTGTGTACTGTTATCAGATGTTTGCCTCTATAAGGTATCACACTAGCAGAAGGATCCGCCACATTGGCCGTAGTAGCTAATGTAACGTTGCCCTACCTTGCAGTAATCGGTTCACAAATGTTTGGCAGGCAAGAAGGATGGAAGCCTGACTGTACGGCAGCGATTGCTAAATTCCAAACCTGTCCAACGTGTCTCATATGGTGAGAGCTCTGTTGAAGATCCGTCGCTCACATGGAAAGATCAAACTTGTTAGCCACTTTGGTTCTGTTTGAAATCATAGAAGATGTAGTGTCACCAAATTCCTTATTCTAACTTTTTTTCGCCACGAGGAATCATCAAATAATGGCTAATACATACAGTATCGAGCGAGTCATGGCAATGGCTAAGACAATGGACTATTAAATGCGAGGTATTGATTTCGAATCCAGTACGGTGATTTCCGTAAATCACTTCAGTATAATTCTGGACTGGTACCTCTCAAAAGATCACAGCTTGTTTCCTGCCCGTACAGTAAAGAGTTAACATTGTGATACAACACTGCCGCTTTGACTGACTAGGCGAAACCATGGCGATCTTAATGACACAGTTCGCCAAGCATTACAAAACTCGGCAGTGTGCTGATATATCAGTAAATCGATTACAGTGAAAACATATCGTCGCTACTGGAACCAAAACGGGAATGTGGGTGCTTCTGGGCCCTGTGCGAACTCAGCAACCGCGATGAGAAAGAAAAGAGTTTGCGATGAGAAATAAAAGATATTAAACCTTATAAAAACCAGTACCTCCATGCATAATAGTTAACCACCACAATAACTGGAATATAACTCACATGTAGAACGCGATATAATTAAAATTAATTGTAACTTAACTATCGTATCCTAACACTTCCTGGCAGATTAAACACCGAGACTCGAAATCAGGGCCGCAAAACTACAATCTCGGTTTGCGCCGCGTATAAGAGCGATCGGAACGTAATCGCAATTAATATAAAAAAAAGGAGAAGGCAACAGTGCATCGTCACCTTCACTTGGACTGAATGTCCCTCGAGCAGGTTGACACACATTTCAAATTAATTTGCGCTGCGCTGTATAATTTAAGCTAATCACAACATACTTATTAACTCTGCTTTGTAAATAAGAACTGCCAGAAAGAGACAGCAGCTATCCCACGGTAACTGATTTGTGCTGTTTGTGATGCTATTATGGATACTCATTTTGCAAAATATATTCTCATTGAAAAAATGACGTGTTATTATTCCACGAAATACTAATCATCACGATTTTTCCTCTTTCTTTCGCTTTGATCCTATTGTTTGCTTCATACACATAGTACAAATGCAATGGCGTTAAATATTGGTTCTTGTAATATAGTTTTCGTCTCAGTTACAGAAATATGTTCCACACGTCTTTACATTGCTACGCTTCTAAATATGAGGGAAATGTGACGTCATAGTTGACATGTATACCGAGTCATCAGTCAAAGCTGACGCCCTTAACACTATTGTTAACTCGATCTGTGATCATTGTTAAAATGATCTTGCGCACAGCCTCCAATAAACTCGACATCAAAAAGATGTTGAATTCTACGCTTTTTTATTTCCTCCTGTTGAACTCTATGCTTCTTTCCTTCCTCCCTTTTATATAATACAGACAGTCACTAACGTTAAGTCCTGTACGAAGTTGTCTCAATTATCTATGTTAAAATGTCATACTTCACGTCGTATATTCTTCGCGAAGAGACGGTTTGAATCTACACGAATGAAGAAAATAGCCTTTCCAAATTCGGAAACCGAATCTCTTCGCTGGTTTCCTGGAACAACAGTGGATTATTTTTTATCAGGAAAATCCCTCTGTAGACTTGTATGCTAGCGAACAACACATATGAATGGCTGGGGCAGTTTGGGTACGTGCTTTTGGACCAAACACCCTGAGATACAGTTTCCGTCTCTGGGATTACTGAAGAAATACTTGTATGATAGATTCACTGTTCACTTACAGTTCAACACGTAATCATTATATCGATACAGCTGTCTGACACAGTTTTTCCAGTGTTGTTACGAATGTTTTAACATAACTATGAAACAAAATTTATGGGGGAGCATAGTGATTACTTGAGAATGTACTAGTGACGTACTATAACATATCAGTACTAGAGCTTGTGGAACAAAATTTGTACACGAGAGCTCTTGTTACCTTAATTTTGGTTCACCCTCTCAGCCGATTTAACTTGGTGAACGAATATTCCTGCTGCGTACCTTCCATCCCAGTATGCCATACTCGAGGAATTGCCCGCAGCCCACGCGTGAGCATTTTACTTTTACTCAGTCAGTAAGCGTATATACAGCCAGAGATAATAAAACTCACAGATTCTAATAATGAACGTCAGAGATTCCAGTACTACATTACGAAAACGATTAGTGTTTGTGTTTAAAGATCGTTTGCAGACCATGCAACGCACATACCAGCCAAACTACACGCACCATATACCCCTTCGTCACTTCGTCCAGATTCGCGAAAATCTTCACAGCAATCGCTGACAGCCCGTGCACGTTTCAAACACGGTTAAGCGTTTCACATGGGAGCGAGTATCGATAGTGGAAGAGGAAATCGGCAGCATTTCCGAAATCGATATGTCGAGAAAACAATTCGTGATAACCGGAATTCGGAGCCCTACGTAAACGAAGTGATTGATCACTGTTTGACGACGTGTAAGCTTTATCGCTGACCGTGAATGTTAATGAGTAGAAGGATACGCAGTCTTTGACTGACTTACTTGTCAGAAAATAACTGGAAAACGCACTGCCAAAAATTTGTTCAGTCAACGACTGGATGGTTGTAATTAAAGTGCGACTACTCATGGAGGTCCAATGTGAGCTGTAATTATTATATGGCAGCGAAATTTAGTAGATACGCTGATGCGTTAAATGGAACCGATTCACTCTGGAAAAAAATTAGTTCCTGGTTTGGCCACCAGATGAAGTCTGGCGCTGTACACTGTATGACGGTATGACATCCACGCTGTTATTTGGCAAGCTATAACGTGAGTGAAGAGTGTGGCTACTGGTGGTTATCGAGAAGAGAGACCGTGCGCTGTTAGTGACACTGTTATATGTGAAAGGCAGCACTTAAAAATGCTGCATTGAGGAAGTATCGCCGGCTTACAGGTTTATTATGCCAACCTTCTTCGTTCCTGAAACTTACTTTGTGACTCTTTACGACGTGGGCCTCTGCTGGTGTCACAAGTGTTTGCTGTTGCCCAATGCTAACTTTATGGTTACTTTTTGTTCTATAGTTTAAAAATTAAATTAGTAATTCTTACGGGGGGGAGGGGGGGAGGAGAAGGAGTGTTGCGGCCTTTGCACTGCAGCGCGTTTTATGGGCTTTCTTATTGGAGGTTAGTTCACATTTTATGACGTTGATTGTTAACAGTGATTTCTAATGTTTTGTGTTTTGTTTTAGATTTTATTAATGTTGTCGGTACTGCTGTGAGCAATGTTCCTTAAAAATCTTTCATTGCGCTTTATATTGTAATGGCTGTTCTTAATGTGATCAGCAGTGCTCTAACTTAACCGCTTCTGCTGTAACTGCTCGTATTCTGTAACTGTTTTATTGGTTTCCTTCCAATCGCATTAGTTGTTCCACAACTTAGTACATGTACAAATTACTGACAATTTGGCACTGTGTTTACTTAGGCCTGTTGTTGGCGGGTACTAATTTGACCGTCAGATGGCGTGAGCAGTCCACTCGCTTACGCTAAGCGCACACGGCCGCTCCAGCCGGCATTTCACTTTCGCTCTGTGCTTTGTAAGAGTCTGATGGGTGTCTATGCAGCACTAGTGACTCGCAAACTTTTCTCAGGGGGTTAAATTGTGTCTTCACACATGCCTGCAGGGACACCCTTTTTTGGACGTAAAGTGTTCGAAAGTCCCCCTTTTTATCTTCAACAGTCAATAAATAGGTACCTGTTGAAGTTTTTGAAAGTGAAATCACAAATGAAAACATCGAAAAATTGGTAGTGGACAACTTGCGATTATAGGCGTATGAAGTAGATGACGCCATACGCGTCAGGAGAACAAGTACGATGTATTTTACGTAAAGAATGAACTATACAAAGTTATGTTTAATACGGTTATTTGTCAAATACTGACTAAAAGTAAAAAGGAAAACGAATTTCTCAATGTTTGGAGCGTTTTAAAAAGAATCCAAGTGATTTAGTGGGCCCACCTGGTACTGTGGATGTGACGGTGTTCACCACTTCGTGCCAGAAACAATCTAGTAACCAAAGCAGTAGTAGGAAATCAGTCACTCTGCAGAAAATAAGGCGAATTGGATTTCACCTTTAGAAAAGCTTCTGGCCAATTTCTCCTACAACATTACAAGGATTTATACAATTCCAAAGAAGCCGGCCCTTTGTGGCCGTGCGGTTCTAGGCGCTTCAGTTTGGAACCGCGTGACCGCTACGGTCGCAGGTTCGAATCCTGCCTCGGGCATGGATGTGTGTGATGTCCTTAGGTTAGTTAGGTTTAAGTAGTTCTAAGTTCTAGGGGACTGAATACCACAGATGTTAAGTCCCATGGTGCTCAGAGCCATTTGAACCATTTGAACAATTCCAAAGAGCAAAATAACAACTAGGGAATCCTACTCAAGCCTTCGGGACCTTGTTTAGGTGAGGGTGCTAATAGACATGGGATGAGAGGACGCTTGAGAAGAAGCCTGGTTTGTAAAAAGACACTTTCCTACGCAAAGACATGGTATGACAGTGCCAAAACTGAGAAATGTGCAATGTGAATCATTGCAACAGTCAACTTAATGAACAGATTTGGTACCCTTTGCTGTCGGTATATTACTACATCTAAAGAAAACTGTGACTGGGGAACGTTTTGAGTTCAATGCACAGGTTGTGACAGCCATATTGGATATTTTGCAAATCTACCTGAATAGCTCTTCATAGGTGGAATTTACTCACTGGAAAAAAGAAATCTGACGAAGAGCGTTGACCTAAAACGGAAATACGTCGTGTAGTAAGCGCATTTTGCCTTGAAAGGAAGAACATTTTACCTAGAACCTTTTAGCCGCTTCCCACACTGATAGGCTGCGTGGCTGGAGGACGCCACGTTAATATGCGGTTTGAACACCCTCGTAAACTACGCCTTTTTTTGTATAGTGCATACCGCCATCATCTCATGGTGTGTGGGGGAGGGAGGCTGTACTCCGTAACTTTGGGGGGTAGTCATGAAGTTTTAATTATCACCTCGAAGAAATGAAGTACTTATTTTTTCTATCGCAGGTACATGTCTGCTGTCCTAGTACGAATTGAAATCCCCGTGTCACAGTACGGTAGAACACTGCTGTAGCTGAAGTCAAGAACGATGGTGCTCGAGTTTAGGTAGATGGCCCGCGTGTCTGCCGAAGCGTGATGTCATTGGGCAGCTACTGCGCCATGTCCACGGGACTCGCGCCGATGTTGCTAGTGCTGTGTTGTCGCTTGCTTGAATGTAGTGCGTGACTTGTCTCGTATTCCGGTACGAAGTAATATCTTTTGTAATCATGCCAGTTGTCTACAGTATTTTCCGAGTGAAATTAGCAAAAACACATCGTACTGTGCTGTTGCTAAGTGCAGCAACTTTGGGCTTAGAACTGAAGGGCGTTCTTTACCATTGGTTTTCGAAAGACTTAGAACTCCGACGTGAATGGTTGTCTCGTTGTAAACTAGAGGACAAGATCAATATTAAAAATGTAAGGATACGTTCTGAACATTTTCGTCCTCAGGATTAATGGTTCAAATGGCTCTGAGCTCTATGCGACTTAACTTCTGAGGTCATCAGTCGCCTATAACTTAGAACTAATTAAACCTAACTAACCTAAGGACATCACACCATTCACCATTTCCCTACATCTGTTCAGGCAAATGTCGGGATGGTTCCTTTGAAAGGGCACTGCCGACTTCCTTCCCCATCCTTCCCTATTCTGATGGGATAGGTGATTTCGCTGTTTGGTCCTTCCCCCAAATCAGTCAACCAACCAAACAACCGTCGTTTGGTAGATCGTTTTCTGCATTTGAAAGGAAACTCTGCTGAGTTGGTGAAAGTTTACGGCAACAATGGAACCATCATGCGACTTAATGGTTAAAGGGTGCAGGCGCTTCGAGTGATCAAGCAACTCTGAATGAGGAAGAAAAAGCGGCAAAGAAGCTCTCTTTAAAGAATCGGGAATCGCAAGAGAAGTGGAGGCATGGTCCTCCAAGACCAGTGCATCACTATCAAGACGGTAGCAGAAAAAGTCAAAGTCAGTAGCGGATGAGTTTTCAACATGTTGAGCGAGATTTTTTAACATGCCACAGATCGCCCGCTGGATTCCGCAACTGCTCACATCTATTCACTAATCAAGTCAGGCCGAAGCAGTAGCGAAAATGTTGCTGCTGTGTCAGGCCAATCCAGACGCCTTCCTTAGCTGCCTAATCACAGTGCTAGGTGAAACACTATGACACCAACACTGAACAGCAAAGCAAACACGTGCATTCACCGCCACCGGAGAAGGCGACGACCGAACCATCATTGGGCAAGTGACGCCGAGTGTTCTTTTGGGACTGCCATGGTGTGGTGTTAAAATATGCTCGTAATGGGCGAACCACCACTGGAGCATACTACCGATATCTCACGTCGGGACTGCAGGAGGCTTTCAAGACGACAGCGCTGCTGCCCATTCTGCAAAGGACTCAGTCAAATACGCTGCTTCTACGGGTAATCAAATTTTCCCCCATCCTCGTATTCTCCTGGCATGGCACCCAGCCAGTTCTTTTTCTTTAACTCGCTTGAAGAAGCCATTGCGTGAAAAGCATTTAACAATGACGACGACATGATTTTCGATGTGGAACGTTTCCTGAACAGCTAAAATTCAGACTTCTACAACTAAAGGATCCGTCAAGTCATCCATCGTTGGGTAAAACGTGTCGCATTGAACGGTTAATATGTAGAGGGAGGTCTAAACGCCATCACCAGGTTTCATGGTCGCAGCTTGAGGTTTTCATGGTAACAATTAAAACGTTGTGACTACCACTGTTTATTGTATCTCAGAAGAGTCAAAAGAGTATTATATTTGTGCATATACGTTGGCTCTGGTAACATCTCGACTACGAATATTGCTTCCAGCCACAACACAAAACAGCTCGCTACAGTATATGTCTTTAACCTTAGTAATATCCGCTGGTGGGGTGGGGGTGGGGGGTGGGGTGGGGTGGGTAGTTTATGCGCACCTTTTGAAAATACTCTAATTTGATGAGTTAATTTATATTTTAAAATTCTAAAAAATATTTATTGTTTTCAATGAATTCTTCTTGCAGATTACATATATGCTTTAAATTTTTCATTTAAACTTCACCCAAAAGTTCAGTTCTCCGTAGTAGACATCATGTTCCCCAATGAATGTCGTGTTCAATATTCCCAGGTTCAGGGCCTTACTTACGCTTCACTATTTCTTTTAAAAGCATACAGAGAGTAAAAGTCAACAACAATAAACGAAATTTGTATTAAAAAATGTTTTCGTGGTCATAAAGTACCCCCTCGCCGCCACCTTCCGTAGTACACGTCACAGAACGTGCCTTGATACTGCTAAGTGTGTGCTAAAAGATACTTTCAGTTGATGAACAATACTTAAAAATCTGTACGTCTTTAACAGATATGTTGTACAACAGCTAAAGATTTTTTAAAATTTTTAGGGTTCCATGCCTCAACTGACAAAAAACGGAATCCTTAGAGGATAGCTTTGTTGTCCATTTGCCTGTCTGTTCGACTGTTAAAACAATTTTTCCCAGGAACGAGTAGACGTATCAAGTTGAAATTTATATCACATAGTGAAGTCTGTGGCCCTATGGTCCCTTGGCGGCGTATAAAGTTGAAGCTTATAAGTCAATGCAATCAAAAGATAGATACTCGTAAACTCACTCATAAAACCGATTCATAAAACCGATAGGGTACTTCCCCTTAACGTATAATCATGAAATTTGGCAAGAAGTAAGGTTTCACAGAACAAGTAAAGGGAAAAAAACACAAAATTGTTAATTTGTAAGATATCTTGTCAGTATCAATGTCGATAACAGGCAAAAATGGTGGAGATTATCGATTCACGGAATAGATGAGCCGCCTACGTACATAATTAAGTTTCAAAATGGTTCAAATGGCTCTGAGCACTATGGGACTTGACATCTGAGGTCATCAGTCCCCTAGAACTTAGAATTACTTAAACCTAACTAACCTAAGGACATCACACATATCCATGCCCGAGGCAGGATTCGAACCTGCGACCGTAGCAATCGCGTGGTTCCGGACTGCAGCGATAGAACCGCACGGTCACCGCGGCCGGCATAATTAAGTTTGCATGGATGCCGCAGTAGGCGAGTCTCACTTACACCTGGTCAGTTTTTATTTTGGAGTGGGCATAAAGTACGCCTACCCCCTGTCCCGCACCCGCGGTAATGCGCATTATGGAAAATACGTTGATACTGCTAGGGTTAAGCCCGAGATCACGTGACCCGTAAGTTTCAGCAGGGGCGAAATTTGCATGCGAGTTCGATCAGCGAAGTGTAATTGGCCAGCACGAACACTGCTGTTTGCGTTAGCAAAGTTACTGAGGCTGCAGGGCGAGGAGGTGTGTTCCGCGGCGGGCGCTACAGGTGTCTGCCGCGAGGCCCTGCCCGGGGGTGGGAACAGGCGCAGCGGCAGCGGGCCTTACCAGCTCCTCCAGCGGAGGGCAGCGGCCAGCAGAATGGCGGCGATCGGGTCCATGCCGTCCGCTCAGAGGCCGGCGGCACACTGCACGCTGGACACACGCCCCCGCACCCGCCTCTCCGCTATCGAGCGCCTTCCGACGTCACCCCGCCCCCACATCACCCCCCACCTCTTCCCGTGCCACGCTGCTTCCGACCGGCTACTTATGCTATGAGCTATTAAATCGTTAAGGTAACTTACGGGAATGCAGCTGTGTAACGCCCATATTTCGACAGGTGACACAGTCTGCCATTTTAGAGGTACAAATGAAATGAGAAGTCGCTGTGTACGGCTGTTTTATTCCCCGCTGAGCGGCGCTACATCAACCAGGAAACAAAAAGACAGTGCTCTATTAAACTTCCTGGCAGATTAAAACTGTGTGCCGGACGAGACTCGAACTCTTGACCTGTGCCTTTCGCGGGCAAGTGCTCTACCAACTAAGCTACCCAATCACGACTCACGCTCCGTCCTCACAGCTTTACTTCTGCCAGTACCTCGTCTCCTACCTTCCAAACTTTGCAGAAGCTCTCCTGCGGACCTTGCAGAACTAGCACTCCTGAAAGAAAGGATATTGCGGAGACGTGGCTTAGCCGCAGCCTGGGGGATGTTTCCAAAACGAGATTTTCACTCTGCAGCGGAGTACGCGCTGATATGAAACTTCCTGGTAGATTAAAACTGTGTGCCGGACCGAGACTCGAACTCGGGACCTTTGCCTTTCGCGGGCAAGTGCTCTACCGACTGAGCTACCCAAGCACGACTCACACCCCGTCCTCACAGCCTTACTTCTGCCAGTACCTCGTATCCTACCTTCCAAACTTCTGCAAGGTTCGCAGGAGAGCTTCTGTTAAGAAAACTTAGTCCAGACCGGAAAGAACTTTATCCTTTTCCCAAAAACCAAAGGGAAGGTCGAAGTGTATCGCCGGGTATACATGCTAATCAAGGGAAATGAGGCAGCAGCCAGAGCAGCGAAAGCCAACAGCGAAAGCAGCTTGAAAGTTAATACACTCCTGGAAATGGAAAAAAGAACACATTGACACCGGTGTGTCAGACCCACCATACTTGCTCCGGACACTGCGAGAGGGCTGTACAAGCAATGATCACACGCACGGCACAGCGGACACACCAGGAACCGCGGTGTTGGCCGTCGAATGGCGCTAGCTGCGCAGCATTTGTGCACCGCCGCCGTCAGTGTCAGCCAGTTTGCCGTGGCATACGGAGCTCCATCGCAGTCTTTAACACTGGTAGCATGCCGCGACAGCGTGGACGTGAACCGTATGTGCAGTTGACGGACTTTGAGAGAGGGCGTATAGTGGGCATGCGGGAGGCCGGGTGGACGTACCGCCGAATTGCTCAACACGTGGGGCGTGAGGTCTCCACAGTACATCGATGTTGTCGCCAGTGGTCGGCGGAAGGTGCACGTGCCCGTCGACCTGGGACCGGACCGCAGCGACGCACGGATGCACGCCAAGACCGTAGGATCCTACGCATTGCCGTAGGGGACCGCACCGCCACTTCCCAGCAAATTAGGGACACTGTTGCTCCTGGGGTATCGGCGAGGACCATTCGCAACCGTCTCCATGAAGCTGGGCTACGGTCCCGCACACCGTTAGGCCGTCTTCCGCTCACGCCCCAACATCATGCAGCCCGCCTCCAGTGGTGTCGCGACAGGCGTGAATGGAGGGACGAATGGAGACGTGTCGTCTTCAGCGATGAGAGTCGCTTCTGCCTTGGTGCCAATGATGGTCGTATGCGTGTTTGGCGCCGTGCAGGTGAGCGCCACAATCAGGACTGCATACGACCGAGGCACACAGGGCCAACACCCGGCATCATGGTGTGGGGAGCGATCTCCTACACTGGCCGTACACCACTGGTGATCGTCGAGGGGACACTGAATAGTGCACGGTACATCCAAACCGTCATCGAACCCATCGTTCTACCATTCCTAGACCGGCAAGGGAACTTGCTGTTCCAACAGGACAATGCACGTCCGCATGTATCCCGTGCCACCCAACGTGCTCTAGAAGGTGTAAGTCAACTACCCTGGCCAGCAAGATCTCCGGATCTGTCCCCCATTGAGCATGTTTGGGACTGGATGAAGCGTCGTCTCACGCGGTCTGCACATCCAGCACGAACGCTGGTCCAACTGAGGCGCCAGGTGGAAATGGCATGGCAAGCCGTTCCACAGGACTACATCCAGCATCTCTACGATCGTCTCCATGGGAGAATAGCAGCCTGCATTGCTGCGAAAGGTGGATATACACTGTACTAGTGCCGACATTGTGCATGCTCTGTTGCCTGTGTCTATGTGCCTGTGGTTCCGTCAGTGTGATCATGTGATGTATCTGACCCCAGGAATGTGTCAATAAAGTTTCCCCTTCCTGGGACAATGAATTCACGGTGTTCTTATTTCAATTTCCAGGCTTAGAACCGCACGGCCACTTCGGGCGGCTGTAGGAGGATACAAGATGACTTGGACAGGATTTGTGATTGGTGTAAAGAATGGCAGCTAACTCTAAATATAGATAAATGGAAATTAATGCAGATGAATGGGAAAAAGAATCCCGTAATGTTTGAATACTCCATTAGTAGTGTAGCGCTTGACACAGTCACATCGATTAAATATTTGGGCGTAGCATTGCAGAGCGACATGAAGTGGGACAAGCATGTAATGGCAGTTGTGGGGGAGGCGGATAGTCGCCTTCGGTTCATAGGTAGAATTTTGGGAAGATGTGGTTCATCAGTGGTTCAAAAATGGTTCAAATGGCTCTGAGCACTATGGGACTTAACATCTATGGTCATCAGTCCCCTAGAACTTAGAACTACTTAAACCTAACTAACCTAAGGACAGCACACAACACCAAGCCATCACGAGGCAGAGAAAATCCCTAACCCCGCCGGGAATCGAACCCGGGAACCCGGGCGTGGGAAGCGAGAACGCTACCGCACGACCACGAGATGCATTCATCTGTGAAGGGACCAGTTATAAAACACTAATACGACCTATTCTTGATTACTGCTCGAGCGTTTGGGATCCCTATCATGTTGGATTGAAGGAGGACACAGAAGCAATTCAGAGTCGGGCTGCTAGATTTGTTACTGATAGGTTTGATCATCACGCGAGTGTTACGGAAATGCTTCAGGAACTCGGGTGGGAGTCTCTAGAGGAAAGGAGGCGTTCTTTTCGTGAATCGCTACTGAGGAAACCTAGAGAACCAGCATTTGAGGGTGACTGCAGTACAATTTTACTGCCGCCAACTTACATTTCGCGGAAAGACCACAAAGATAAGATAAGAGAGATTAGGGCTCGTACAGAGGCATATAGGCAGTCATTATTCCCTCGTTCTGTCTGGGAGTGTAACAGGGAGAGAAGATGCTAGTTTTGGTACGAGGTACCCTCCGCCACGCACCGTATGGTGGATTGCGGAGTATGTATGTGGATGTAGATGTAGAAGACATGTCTGGGAATGCCTCGGACAGTGGTGGGATATCAACCTAACTGTCGTCCGACATACAGTCCGACAACCAGGAGTGATGGTCCGGGGTGACGTTTCTTTTCATAGCAGGACCCCTTTGGTTGTCATCTGCGGCACCCTTACAGCAATGCGGTACGTCGAGGATATTCTTCCCCCCAGCAAGATAATGCTCGCACGCACACGGCGAGGATTTCTGCTGCTTTTCTTTCGTGCTTGCCAAATCGTACCTTGGTCAGCAAGGTCGTCGGATCTCTCCCCAATCGAAAATGTCTGGAGCATTATGGGCAGGGCCCTCCAACCAGTTCGAGATTTTTGACGATTTAACGCGCTAATTGGACAGAATATGGCACCATATCTCTCAAAAGGACATACAACATTCTATCAATCAATGCCAACCCGAATAATTGTTTGCAAAAAAAGTCAGAGATGGACTAACGCGTCACTGACTTGATCAATCTGTGAAGCTCTTTCTCTTGAATAAATAGTCCAGTTTTTCTAAAACAGTCACCATTTGTTCGTGTGTACATCTACCTAATTCCGTCTCATTCGGATAATTCATTCATGGTTCGTCGTTTTCTATTTGCCTGAGAGTGTACATTAAAATCCTTGCTTAATCAGAATGGGGAGAATTTCTGACAATACGCAGTTTTCTGAAATTGGTCCTATTATCGCTTAAGACTGAGATTGAGTCCCTTGATAGTCCAAATCTTTCCCAGCAGAATACAGTAATCTTCTTTTGGTTTTATGACAGGAGGATAAAATTCTGTATCGTCTGGGCTAAGCTATCAGCGGAATACATGTAAACCAGTCGAAGTCGAAGCAGATAAGCAACTTTCAACCACCTACAGGTCTTATATTAGCCAGCACATTCTATATTGCCATCAACTCGGCATCACACTCCAAGAAGTCGCCTGGTAGACGGATTCTAATGACTCGATGACGGGGTTTCTCTGTTCGTGGCACTCAGATGAAACAATAAACAACTATTTTTGAATAATAGGTACGTTGCTTATCTTGCTGTCACCCACAGCCTGGGCTCGACTATTATTTAAGGAGCATATTTCCTTCATTCCTGTTTAAGACACGTCTTCTCCATCAAGCTCCTCTAGGTATTCCTTTGTTCGAATGGAAATAGCTCCATTCGTCGACAAGTGTACAGACTGTGCAGCCATAAAGCTGACGCAAGGATTCTGTGTAGATCTAACTTCGTTTGTGGACTGCACCATGAACAGATATCGTCAGGAGGCAAGTGTCGACTTATCAGCATCAGCACATTAATTAGGAATGGGGCTGGTTCGATAGGCCATTGTAATGCTCTCATGTTGGGTCACATCCAACATCCTTAAACTGGAGGATCTGGCTGCTTCGTACAGTGTGTAGCTATAGTGAAATCGCGTTTGAACGAAGGTTGTGCAAACCATGAGGAGACTTATTCGATTTGCATCCCTATTCTTGTCATAAACAAAATTTTATACTTTGACTGCCTACACACATCAAAGTTTCAAATCACATAGGTTGAGGAATCTATGGCAACGTCTCGTAAAGATCAAGCCCAATAATTTCACTGAGGTTTTGAAGTAGAGATCGGTGCGTCTCATCCAGTGGTTCAAAAATGGTTCAAATGGCTCTGAGCACTATGGGACTTAACATCTATGGTCATCAGTCCCCTAGAACTTGGAACTACTTAAACCTAACTAACCTAAGGACAGCACACAACACCCAGCCATCACGAGGCAGAGGAAATCCCTGACCCGCCGGGAATCGAACCCGGGAACCCGGGCGTGGGAAGCGAGAACGCTACCGCACGACCACGATATGCGGGCCTCATCCAATGTTCTGGTAAATTTTAAAGGAACGATGTGCACGGCTAATAACATACAAACAGGTTTTCCAGTATAAAATTTAAAATCTGAAATCTCTGGAATGCCAGATGGAGCTGGCGAGCAATGGTTGGGACAGGGCAGAACGAAAAAAAATGTTCAAATGTGTGTGAATTCCTAAGGGACCAAACTGCTGAAGTAATCGGTCCCTAGACTTACACACTACTTAAACTAACCTATGCTAAGAACAACACATACACCCATGCCCGAGGGAGGACTCGAACCTCCTGCGGAAGGGGTCGCGAAGTCCGAGACATGGAGGGCAGAAAGAAAAGTCGCCCATAAATAACGAATGTTGAACTGGACTCCTAAGCGTGGAAGAAATTCTGCTTGTTGCTGTAGTGGAAAGAATAATGATGAGAATGCTACTCTGGGCGAGTCGGTTGAAAGAATAACTGATGAATTTTTTGAGATCTGTAAGTAAGATCAACTTCATATTTGTAATAGTCGTAACATATGTGTTATGCTATGCTTTTATCTGCGCTATAGCTATTTTATGTGTAGTAGCGACCATAAATTTTCACCACAGGCTGGCCTGAGAAGCCAAATTATGATTCGTGAATAAATGAAACTGTTACAGAATTATTTTTCCTCTTTTAATTAAATATATTGTCTTCTTTTAGAAACGTCCTTGGTGTGTGCTAGTTTTTCCGAAGAGCTCGTATTTCGTTTTTCAATAACATTAAGTATGATTGCTTCCTACAGGGTAGTGTCCTTTCATTTCTTCTACTTTTTTTTTTGTTACAGTCTTACTTTCTGTTGATACTAATTCCTGTTGTTGTACTGCATTTCTCCCTTGACCCAGTTTCTATCCTAGAAAGTTTCTCTATTATACCTGCCTGGAATTGTGATTTTATTTAACAAACTCCTGGCCTCTTCTTTTATTTATTCCATTGTTCCCTTCAGTACATAAGGTAAAAAGTAGATAGAAACTACAGACCTTCATGATATCCCTCTTAATATATGCTTGTTTTATGTCACTTCATTTTTATTATTTGATTTCAGACTTTACGATATTGTAACTCATTCATATCTTTGTCACTCGCCCCTGCTGTCCATAAGATTACAAACACGCAAGCCTTTCTGGTTTAAAACTGTAAGTATACGTGAAAAAATGTAATTGATAACTAAATATGTTGTGGTCCGTTTGTGATAATGTATCAATTTATCAGCTGTCTTAAGTAACCCCAAGACTAGTGGTTTGTATTCAGTGTTTTTACTTTTCTGCGTTCTCGATTAAAGTGCTTACGGCTGAAACTATTGTCAGTACTAATATGAATACAAGACTAACAACAAATAGTTGCATCGTTTTAACTTTGGAAATATGCCCTAAGAACACAACTAGTCTTTAGTAGCAAATGGATATTTTGTATTTAACGATTAAGGCAAAAAGAAAAACTGATATTTTTTTAAAGGTTAAATCAAAACGACCGTAAAGTGAAGTTATTGGTTACTTACAACAACAGCTTTTAACACAGAGGCATACTTAAATGCAGTATGTTAGCGGGCCAGTGAGGCGGAGGTAGTCCTCTGAGGCTGTAACTTAGAACTATAGTTAAAAACTATCTAATACACTAACTATTCCTGCTGCTAGTAACATACCACTACGAATCTACCACTAATTACACACACTCTGGTTACAGAAACAATAGTTACACATAAATAAACATAAAAATTAATCCAAGTCGTGTACACACAATCAAATCTTCAAAATTTAATAGCACAATTACTGAGGTGTGAAGCACTAAGTGTGAGACAGTGTAAGCGTTTCTGAAGGAGCACCTCCTGCATCGCTGACGCCTTGTGCAGCTGTATTTATATTTTTTGCACACGTGACTGTAACTTAAGTCTAATGTAAATAACGACCAGTGAAACAAAATAAAAGACGTGAGATGTGATTTGATATAAGGATGATTAGATCGTTTTAATAGTGTATTGAAGAGGTAATATTTCGTTGTTTCACTTATGAAAAGTAAAAGAAAAGAAAAACTCAAACCAGAAAACAAGTTTCTTTTTTATGTTAGAGCTTACCAGCAGGCAGGTATAAATTCCTTGTTTCGTGCGCAACACTCATAACTTCATGCAGTGAATATGCAATGTGTATCACCATCATGCAATGCCTACATCTACTTCGATTATCTTGCTTTATCTACCATTCATATTATACAAGGTGAGTGAAATAAAACAGGCCCTGAAAATATTTAGTGCACCTTAAGATAGGTAACCCAACTTACAACACGTGCCCTGGGCGAGAATTATGTAATTTGGGTTACCTACCTCAAGGTCACTAAATATTTTCATAGCCTGTTTTATTGTACTTACCTTGTATATACAACTAACATGTGTAATAATGGAAAGACACATCCAACTGAAAGACTTACGTGCTTTCCAACGTAAGCAGATAATTGGAATAAACCGATCTTCGTTGCTGTATCAAATACCGATAATATACATGAAATATTAAAAGTGTGTTGGGAGATATTTTACATCAGCGGTTGAACAATGCAGTTACAATATACAACATATCTGTTGTTAGGCTATGCAGAATCCGAAAGGTTCAAAGATTACCTGACTCTACATGAATTCTCTTTTCCGCAATCAAGTAAATCTGTACATTGACGGGCTGAATTACGCCAATCAACCGCCTGTATGTAATAAGAAATACGAATTTTTTCCTGTATTCCAGCAGAACATTGTACGTTTTTGTCCACATCGGATAATAATAAAATTATCTGAAAGATTTAGCTACGCAAGTCAATTAAGAAAGTTGCTTTCTGTGCCTCCAGTCTATGTTATGGGGCCTGGTTTATGGAACGAAAATGAATCTGCGGTGAGCCGCATCATGCGTTACTTTCTCAGCTACGAGTTGTAAGGTACCTTTTCCCTGATATTTGAGTAGATATTTCAAATTTAGTTCTTGTGATGTGTGCCGTGATGTACAGGTATCACTCAGTTACAGCTGGAGATACTGATATCTCCGTTTTTTGCTGCCATCAATAATAAATATCCTTGGGATGAACATGAAACCAGACAAATCTGAGATGATTTCATCGACCAGGCACAACTGATTCTTGAAACAGCTATCTTTTATTAATGAGTACCAAAACGATGTTTCCCTTGACGTTTGGCGTAACGAGAAACACACTCGCAAAGAATCCTTATTTTGGTCATTTTAATCTACACATCATAAGAATGACATTTACACTATCTTTACCATTTGAAGAAAAAAATCGGAGGAATCTTGATAGAGAAATGCGGCTAAGAGGAACACTGCAAAATTCGTAAACAGTGCAGTTATATCGTCTTCAATGCTATTTCGTAAATAAAAATTTTCCCCCTTTGTTTCTCGAATCTCATTAAAACTGACTTAATAGCGTATGACTACGCACTGATTTTGCGTTTTGCAGATGAATCAGTGGTCATAATAGAAATTTTGCGTCACGAGCCTGTAGAGAAGTGGAGAGAATTTGGGGCAAGCACATAGGATGTCGCAAGGCGCGCGGCTTGCGTTCACCCCTTGCATGACGCACAAAACGTAATTTTCTTAAGAGACCGTAAGAGATTGGAGCCACTTTTCTCCGTCTCGTGGGACGGTGCCCTCATCTTATGACTATGAAGCACTGAACCCTGTCCCTTCCAACACCCGCGCAATCTGCCCCGTCGTTGTAAGTCTTTTATCTTTTGCACTGGTACTTTCTTCGGTTAATAAAACTTTCTTTACTCTAAATTCTAACTTTCTGAAGTTTCACTGCCAAGTTTAATATGCAAAAACGTGGTAAGTGCAGTCCTACCCCAGACGTGTAACGTTAGAAAGGAATGGAAAATGGTTTAACAACTCTAGTATCTTCGCTCCATCTATGTCAACTTTTTGGCTTATGGAGTTCTCCGAAGAGGATGGTGAAGAGTTCGTCTCGATTATTCTATTCAGCTGAAAAATCTACGAATATGTGCCGTGAGATCGACGTACAGTACAGTTTATTGCTCCCTGCCTTGCCAACGGCGTCACTGGACGGTTCTAATGCAATGGCGTGTGGTTAGCACAACGCATTTATGGCTGTTTATAATGTTTACCCGAATAACAGCAGCTACTTCTTCCTCAGCTAGCTATAAAGTTTTCATATTTAAAGTGCTTGAACCTTCCACGAGTCAGTCCTTACACGAAGGAAAATATTGGGAGTGTTTGGGACTGAACTCAGTTCTACAGATTAGTAGTGAGTTATGCAACTGTATAGCTACGAAGACGTAAAAGAAATGCTTATTCAGTATACGAAGGGTACGTCATAATTAACAGCGAAAACCTACACAAGTGGACGTGTAGTATGATAAAAGCAAAAGAAAGTTCCTGTACATTTGAGTCCGAGATATTTTCGAATTTGCGATTACTAACCGCGACTCATATCAATATGAAATATTGACTTAGTTAGTTAGATGTGTTTGAAATGTAAACTTTTCAATTAATTCATCTCCTTGGGCTCAAATTTGACGTAAATGTACATGCTGTTCATGAGTCGCCACATCAGCAGCGTTTCTCACTGCATGTATGACTGGGGTCGGTTGTCTCGTTGGGCCACAAGTTGATGGACGAGGCTGTTTCAATTTCTGCTTGAGGGTGTCGTCCTTTCTACCACGTCAAGGAATCTGATGAATGCCTGGTGAGGACCGGTACCATTTCCAGGGTTTGTAAGGCAACAACTGGCGCGCTAAAATGGACCAAAATGTATATAGATCGAACGGCGCCCGTACATTGGTCTCGAAGATCACTGGACCTCGGTCTTGTCGATTTTTCTGTCCGGGGCTGTCCTAAAAATGTAGTGTACTGCAATCACGTTGATGCGGTTGAAGAAACAGGTTAACGAATTCTAAGGTCTATATTGTAATGCGTTGCGAATACATAGAAAGAAGGATCCTTTATTGTATGATTATGTGATAGCGGAACAAACACTGGTAGCAGTTACTTCTGTAAAATATCTGGGAGTATGCGCACGGAACGATTTGAAGTGGAATGATCATATAAAATTAATTGTTGGTAAGGCGGGTGCCAGGTTGAGATTCATCGGGAGAGTCCTTAGAAAATGTAGTCCATCAACAAAGGAGGTGGCTTACAAAACACTCGTTCGACCTATACTTGAGTATTGCTCATCAGTGTGGGATCCGTACCAGGTGGGGTTGACAGAGGAGATAGAGAAGATCCAAAGAAGACCGGCGCGTTTCGTCACAGGGTTATTTGGCAAGCGTGATAGCGTTACGAAGATGTTTAGCAAACTCAAGTGGCAGACTCTGCAAGAAAGGCGCTCTGCATCGCGGTGTAACTTGCTGTCCAGGTATCGACAGGGTGCGTTTCTGGATGAGGTATCGAATATATTGCTTCCCCCTACTTTTACCTCTCGAGGAGATCACGAGTGTAAAATTGGAGAGATTCGAGCGCGCACGGAGGCTTTCCGGCAGTCGTTCTTCCCACGAACCATATGCGACTGGAACAGGAAAGGGAGGTAATGACAGTGGCACGTAAAGTGCCCTCCGCCACACACCGTTGGGTGGCTTGCGGAGTATAAATGTAGATGTAGATCTACGTTGTCTACATCGATGCTTCGCAAGCCACCGGACTGTGTGTGACGGAGGGTACTCCTGGTACAGCTAACTAGTCCCCCCCCCCTCCCTCCCTGTGCCACTAGCGAATGGCGCGTGGGAGCATGATTGTCGATAAGCCTTTCTATTAGCTCTAATTTCTCGAATTTTCCCGTCGAGGTCATTTCGCGAGATGAATGTGGAAGGAAGTAATAAGTTGTCCGACTCTTTTCGGAAAGTTCTCTCTTGAGATTTCAGTGTAAACGTCTCCATGTAAACGTCTCCATGATGCATAACGCCTCTCCTGTTGCGTCTGCCACAGGAGTTTGTTGAACATCTCTGTAAATTTCTCGGGATCCCGTGACGCAACGTGCCGCTCTTTGTTGGGTCTTCTCTATCTCTTTTATGAGTCCTACCGGGTAAGGTCCAAGATTGCCGAACATGACTCAAGAATCGGTCGAACGAGCGCCATATAAGCTACTTCTTTCGTGGATAAGTTGCATTTCCTTCAGAGTCTTCCCCTGAATCTCAGTTTGACATCTGATTTACCTACTGTTTGTTTCATGTGGTCATAAGATCGCTCTGTATAATTATTCCTAGACATATTAGAGAGGTTTCTGTTTCCAGCAATTTGTCATCAATAGTGCAGTTGTACAGAACTAGATTTCTCTTCCTATTTGTGCACAATACATTAACGTTTATTTACGTTCAGTGATAACTGCCAGTTCCTGCACCATTCATCAGTTCTGTGCAGGTCATTCTGCGAATCGATACTGTCTTCTTGCATCGCTACTTTCTTGTAGACAACCGTATCACCTGCAAACAGTCTTAAAAAGCTTCCGACGCTTTCTAATAGATCATTTATATACATTGCAAACAGCAACGGTCCTATCATAGTTGCTTGGGGTACTCATGAAATTACATTTACACCTGCAGTTTTTGTTCCGTTGAGTTCTATCTGAAGGTAGGTCTTGAATACAGTTGCAAATCTGGTCGGATACTCGGTAAGCTTTTTTTCCCCCCTAAACCTCAGTGCTGGACGGAGTCTAATGCCTTCCTGAAGTCGACGAATGCAGCGTCAACCTGAGTGCCGTTATCTACAGTAGTATGGCTCTCATGAAGGAACAGAAAGAGCTGAGTTTTGCAATACCCTGTTTGCGGATTCCACGTTGATTTTTATATAGGAGATATTCGTTCTCCAAAAACGAGACTGACTTTAACGAAATAGGCCTATAATCATGTACAGCTGCCCTACGACCCATCTTGAAAAAGGGAATGACTTGCAATTTTTTCTAGTAGCTAGGTTGCTCCAGCGAACTACGATAAACTGATACTACAAGGGGAGCACGTTGTTTCGCATAATCCTTGTAGAATCTTACAGGTATCTCATCTGGTCCAGATGCCTATCCACTACTAAGCGACTTTAGTTCCTTTTCTGTTCCACGATTGGTTATCTCAGTATGTGACATTCCGACTTTCGTACCATCATTGAAAGGAGGAACGACCTTCCGCGGTGAAACAATTTCGGAAGAACGACTTCAGTATTTCGGCCTTCTATCTATTATCTTCTGCTTTGCTGCCAGTACGACCACTGAGTCATTGAGTATATCCTTTCGGTTCGCTTACTGATTTTACGTAAAAGCAGAACTTCTTAGGGTTTATAGGCAGAATGGATGAGAAAATCAAGTCTTGTCAAGACTTACAAGATGATTCTGCGTCGTTCGAGAGAAATCGTAACTCACTGAGACGAAGACACGTCCAACAGCTCCTTTAACACGTACGGCTGTAAAATTGTAATATGCAATGTACCGACGTGCTATTTTATTTTTTTTAAAGGTAGGCCATGGCGAAATCGGAGTCGAATTCGATTGGGTTTCGTTTTTGTTGTTGCTGTTGTTGAGAATAGTTTGATGCAATTCTCCACGCTAGTCTGTCCTTTGCAAGCCTCTTCATCTCTGAACCTCTGTAAAATACACTGAAATGAACCTACATACTGTATTCATGCCTTGGTCTCCTACAATTAGTACCCCCCACACTTTCCTCTATTACCAAACTCAAAATTCCTTGCTGTGTCAGAATATATCCTATCAACCGACCCCTTCTTTTGGTCAAGTTGTACCACAAATTTGTTCCTTCGCCAGTTTGATTCAGCATCTCCTCATTATTTGTTAGATCTGTCGATCTAATCTCCAGCATTCTTTTGCAACTCCTTGATCGGAAAGTTTAAATTTCTAATAAATCTTCGCTAACTACGACAGTATTTCATAGTGAAGCCGGTGGCGGTTCGTAAAACATATTCGCGATTATCTCACAAGCAGCTTGTTTGAGATTCGCATTTAACAGAAAGTTTTTGCTTTTATTATCGTTTTACTTTTCGCTATTAATTGTGATATACATTGTTAGATTTCATTTCCGATGACATTCTGAATAGCAGTTTATGCTCACCAAACGATTTAACACTTGACAGATTTCAAAATTATTTGCGCGTCTCTGTTCGAAACAAGAAATTATACCAATTCTTCCAGAACATAAGCTGAACTGTGGAAAGGGGAAAGCACACGTTGGACTACTCGAAAGGAAAGGACTACTTAATATTAACAACACCTACATGCATTACATATATGAGAGGTAAGTATAGAAGCAGTAAAATGAAAGCTACAGTTCTAACCCTACATATTTACTACCTCAAACATTTAAATGCACTGTAAAAAGTTAGTCTACTCAATCATCTCCGCATAATTTCTAGTAGGACTTCTAACGCTATAAACAAAATCTATTGCGACAGCGGTCAGCTACTAGCATTAGCACGCGGCAGACAAAACAGTTACCTCTCGGCACGCTAAAAGCGCCGCAACTACAGCCACGCAAACACAACGCACAAGCGCACGAAGCGAATTCAACTAACCGTAGAAGATCTGAAAGATAGACACACCTACTAACAAGAGTGGCGGCTGCCTTTAGTTTTTCGTCGAGAAATCTACAAGGAAAGACAGAAACATGCTCAGGCTGGTTGCATCACCCTACACCGTGGCGCCCACGCGCGCAGGGCCTAGCTGCAGCAGACACACACACAGGAATCCCTTTTAGATGCAGAGAACAGGAGTCAGTCAACAAAGTAGAGCACCACACAGCACAAAGAAATCTCTACTCACTCTCAGGGCAAATGCAGGAATGCACGCAGTGAATAAAAGGAAAGGAAAGGGTTGAAAGGTATTTAAGGCACTGGCGTAAAATTCACTCGAATGCTGATGCTGTATCTTTCTGAGAAAAAATGGCTAGCGGATGACTGGTTGCATAATCCCGAGAGAGTGTTTACTTCAAACTGAGTTCGTGGCAAGAGAAACTGGAGAATGATCTTCACGATTCCTGTCTGGGGATACACAGCGTCCACACACCTGGACCGCCTCCAGAAAATACAGATCAAGGTATTACGTATCATAAGCAATGCTCCCCGATACACACGGACAGCGGAGCTTCACCAAGAATACCGATTGGAGACTCTCCAGGAGGTATTCAAAAAATTCGCCACACGACTGTACAAGAAATCAAGTCACTCGAACAATCCTCACATCCTACACCTGGGCAACTACCATAGATGGAAACACAAGCGCCCAAAGACACTCCTTAGGGACAACCATCTATGGTAACTTCGTAACTATGCAAACACACAATGAGGCGAGCCCCTGCACATTAGCCACTGACTAGCTTGCTAGCTGAGCCTCTGCCATGAGGACTGGCAATCGCAGGGAAGCCATACACGACCCACAAACACATATCACACGGCCAGTTCCTTCGAGGACCATCGAACTGACAAACCTACAACGACATGGCTATGTTACAGGAGCAGCAGCAGCAGCAGGCCCGGGAGACATCGTCGGGCCAGCAGCAGCAGCGCTCACCTCCTCGACAGGACGGATCATTCCATGACAATCTGGCATTGCTTCTATGGTACTGATGCATGATACCCAACCGCTAACATAACCTTACCTTGCACGATCTGTCGCAGGTAGCAAGAAACCGCTACTGCCCTTACTACCCAACCTGACACTGTCACAGAGGTTTTTTTCCCTTGGCACTTGCCATGGCACTTTTTTCCCTCTGCCCTTTAAACAGCTCTTCTTTCAAGCTTGATTCTGTCACGCTTTTTCGACCACTTCTATCACCCAGATGCGCCCGTATTAATGGGTAACCTTACCCAGACATACGGATAACATCGCAGTTCCTCGCTCCTGCGATCTCCTCTATTCTAAATACTAACAACTCAGAGGTGACAGTAGACCTTTTGAGTTGGTCACCATGCTTGTGCGAGCGTGGAGGAGCACACACCTATAGAAAAAAATGTGTATCACACCGTAGTGTCACCAGGTTAGTCTCAATTCTTGCCGAAACGGAATGAAACGAAATGGGCAGGACATGACAGTTTCTCGAACGGAATTACCAATCTAACTAGCACTGAACCATAAGATTCCGCGAAAGACATGTAGGAGCTCTATGGAACATTTAAAGGCTAATGAACTCAACTGAACAAATTACGATAGTAAAATCACCTTATTTAATTGTGGAAAACCACTCTACAATGAGTTTGTAGCTACACTAAAATAGAAAAGTCTGCAGGTTCTACATAGCTTGGCAAAAAGTTAACGAAATCTGAGCACTGCGCAAAAGACAAGTAATTTTCTTTAGGTTCAGTGTCTCAAACAGTGTTACAGGTCTTCGCTAGAGGGGGTGGGGGGTGTTTGGGGAAGGGACCAAACAGCGAGGTCATCGGTCTCATCGGATTAGGGAGGGAAGTCGGCCGTGCCCTTTCAGAGGAACCATCCCGGCATTTGCCTGGAGCGATTTAGGGAAATCACGGGAAACCTAAATCAGGATGGCCGGACGCGGGAGGGTCTTCGCTAGAGTACTGCTCCATCACTAATAACTTAAAGATGAACCTCTCTGCTGTTCAAAATCCCACAGGCTACGGAAGTCAGCATCTATAAAAGAAATCATTAACGTTTGGTGGCGCGGCATCTTTTGGCAGTATTGGCGCTGGCACCCGCTTTTGTTGAGGACTGACAAAATGAGTCGTAAGAACTCATGAAACTGTCCCATGTAATCAGTGTATAGTACCCTGCAGTATACCAAGATGTGCATAAATATAAAATTGATAATTCTAGGGATGTCAACGAATAGTTTATTTTGTTCTGTGGGTAACCACAATTTTATATTTCTCGAAAGTGGATCTGTTCTGAATACACCCTCTGATCAAAGATATCCGGACACCCCTACGCAATGTGGAATGGACCACAAGATGTCACAGGAGGCGGACCAGCGTGTATAAAAGTAGTCAGGAGGTGTGTTGAAGTACACAAGCAGTAACAGCACAATGGGTCGGTCAGGAAACTTCAGTGACTTCGAACGTGGGCTAACAATTGGATGTCATCTGATCAACAAATCAGTCAGGGACGTTTGAAGAGCTGTCCAGGTCGACTGTTCATGATGTGATTATGATCAGGAACAGCCACCGCTGAACCAAGACCAGGCGCACCTTATGTACTGACGATCAGAGACAGTCAAGGTTTGCGGATTAAATCAGCAGAAGACATCACTTGTGAGTTCCCAACAGCTACCAGCAATCTGGCTAGCACAACCGCTGTGCTCAAGGAATTAGAAACAATGGGGTACAATGGTGAAGCAGCTTCTCATGAGCCACACATTGTTACAGTCCAGAGCTGTGTCTCGACACCCTGGGATGTCGAGTAAGATGTAGCGAGACTAGTAAACTCAGAATGTAAACCAAATGAAAAACTTGTGGTAAAAAGTGCTTTGAGAAGTTTTATACCTGCAAAAAATGTGTAATTATACTGCATTTAGAAGTTAAATATAAAAATTAATATTTTTTTACAGTATGATCTGTAACAAAGAAGAGTCTTTTATTAATAACTGTGAAAGGGTGTCTCGTGAAATTGTATATACCAGAAGGGTGCCGCCATGAGAAAAAGCTTGGAAAGCTCTGCTGTCGTCAGTAGTAAGCGTTGCTTGAGGTGATGTAAAGAGTGACGCCATTGGACAATGGATGACTTGGAACGAGTGATTTGGGGTAATGAATCACACTGTACCATGTGGCAACCCGATGGAAGGCTTTGGGTTTGGCGAATCTAGATGTGACGTGCAGAGGAAGTGGAGTCACAGTGTGGTCTGTTTTTCATGGTTCGGGTCTTGTCCACAAACTACGCTTAAGAAAACGATAATGCGGAAATTTTACAGCATTGTGTACTGCATAAAGTGGAGGAACAGTTCGGGGACAATGGTTGCTATTATCAGCATGAAAATGCCTCCTGTCATAAGCAGCACCAATGAGGCAATGGTTTGTGGCCAATAATATTCCTGAAATGGACTGGCCTGCCCAAAGTCCAGACCTGAACACAGTGGAATACCTTTTCGATGATTTAGATCGTCGACATCGCTGCAGAGCCGAGCGTCCGACGTCACTACCTTCTTTGGTTCCGGTTCTTGACTCGCATTCGGGAGGACGACGGTTCAATCCCGCGTCCGGCCATCCTGATATGGGTTTTTAGTGATTTCCATAAATCGCTCCAGCAAATGCCAGGTTGGTTCCTTTGAAAGGGCACGGCCGATTTCCTTCCCCATCCTTCCCTAATCCGATGAGACCAATGACCTCGCTGTCTGGTCTCCTTCCCCAAAACACCTCAACCCAACCCAACCGGCTCTTGAGGAAGAATGGACTGCTATTCCTCCACAGACATTCGGACACATTGAAATGGTCCCTAGCATAATACAAGCAGTCATAAAGGCGAAGGGAGGACACATGTTCATGTCCACTAACAGATATCCGGAAACTTTCGATCAGGTAGTGTGCATATGGTAGTGGTACTCATCTTAATCTTAATCGATATCTAAGTCTATTTCCGAGAGCAAATATTACATCTAAGGGAAGTTGAATCCTGCGAATGAATCTATTATTTTTGAAATCGAAAGTGAAATACTTGGAAGAGAAGCTTTTAAAAACGGGGAAACTGAATGCTGTATCAGGATGGAATCATGAACTCCCTCCACCGATACATGTCTTCCAACTATTAGTCAGTACAGGTCGAATATCTCAACGCTTTAAACTGTTAAAGATATAACTGAACATGGTAGGGATACAAGGGACTTCGAGATCTCATAAATGTCTGCGTTGGAGAAATAGTTTATGTAGCACAGCAGTCAGTGAGGTGGTCCAGTGCCCCTGATAGCTAGAGAGGAGCCGCCAAGAGCTCGGCAGCATGCCAAAATGTAAGGGTTGGGGAGTGGGGAGGAGAAGAGAAGGGCGCATGCGCAGGCTCTTCTGGGTACACACTCTGGGCGCCATGCAGAATGGGTCATCTTTCCACTGCCAGGACTCCACGAGTAACCGCAACAGTTGACGTTCTCACACTGTTTATTCTTCTTCCTCTGACAGAGGGGGGACAGAAGCATGGGAGGAGGCGAACAGGGATAAGAAGATGAAGGAGCAAAGGTAATAAGAGGGGGTAAGGGAACGCAGAGAAGGACAAGAATAGCAGTAGGTTAGATAATAGGAAGGAGAATCGGAAAGGTGTGAAGAATGGGAAAATATGGAATGTGAGGACAGGGATGTAAAGTTTGAATAGGAAGGAGTACAGCAGTGGGAAAGAGAATGGACACAGGAACAAGAAATAGAAGGGAGTCAGCTACAAAAGGCGTAAAAGGAAATGTAGGTAACAGGTTGGGCAAGAGAGACAGGGATTAGAAATAGGACGGAGTATGAGAGTGAATGGGGAGTATGGAGGGAAACGTAGCAGAAAGGGAAACACGGAGGTGAGGCAGGGAGAGAAAGGGGGAGGAAGAATGTGAATGACGGGATAAAAACAGGAATGTAAATGGTAAATAGTATGAGGTGGAGAACAAGATGGAAAAGAGAGTGGGAAGGGACAGAGCAAAGGCAATGAGAAGGCGAAAGAAAGGGGAAATAACGTTTAGAGAAAAGATAGGTGTAGGATAAAAGGAAAGTGACAGAAAGTGAAGATGTTGAGAAAGAGAGGATTTAGGGAAACGGAAGAGAAAGGGAAAGGATAAAGGGAAAGATGTGTTCCAGGGAACTGGGAAGATTAGGGAAAAGAGAATGTAGAAAATGGGGCAGTAAAAAGACACAAGAAAACATACAGGGAAAAGGGGGAAAATGAGAGTCTAACGAAGTCAGAAGGAAAAAAGACTTGCAAGGCGTAACGGAGAGGAGGATAAAGGTGGAACAGAAAGTGACAAGAGAAAGGAACAAGGGTAGGGGTAGAAGAAACGAAGTGAAGTGATATTTACTTCTTTTCTCAAGAAGAGCAGTTTTCTCAGTCGGAGATTTCCTATTACTCTTCCGTACGCAAGTTACGGCCGGTAGAAGATGGCTTGTGTCAATTTCGGCTCTTGACAGCTTGCGTTGTACTTGGAATAAGGATGAGTGTGAGTGTACGATGATATCAAGCATGAGAATCTTTCATCTTATTTTGTGCACTAATAGGATGACGAGTGGGGGTTAACGCAACGTCATTTAAAGCAATATTGGACACTCTGACCACAGTCTATTAACAGCGGAACTTTGAGGGATACAGTGTATCCGTAATTGAACGTAAGGACGTATCTACGAGGAGGTCATCAGATGCTGACGTTCCTTCAAGATTTTGTACACTGTTGTGGAGTCCTGGCGTGGCAGACTAAAATGCTGTGGCGTCGACTGCCGGTAGCGTCTTGTACTGCCGGTCCAGGTTTAACAGGCAGGCAGCAGGCAGGATTTGTGGCAACCCGTAGTTGGGTGCCCTAGGGGACATTCCTTATAGGGTACAAATCATCACACACAAGAGTCAGGCCATACACGCAGTTCACGGCAAGAGAAAAATAATTAGGTAGAACATAATCTACAGCAAGACAGCACAAATAATAAAGTAATATAGTCTGTTCATCACATCTACAACCAGACAACTTAAGTCATATAAAACATTCCGCATACAGTATCTGAAAAAAAAAGAAAACTGAAATAAAATCATGTTGAAAGATGAGCAATGCTGGGGAGATAGGTGTGTGTAGTAATGAATGCAAGATCAGACGTGACACGTAAAAATAATCAAAAGCAGAAACACTTCGACGTGTGTGGTGAACAAGTCTCCAGACGATGCTGTCATGCCACTGGTGGAATGGCATGGCTGATAGGAAGTAGGCAGGAAGCCCGACATCCGTATTCGTGTGCCGAACCGCAACTCTGCTTGGCTACTAACACTACACTGTGTGTTACTTCTTATCTCGTGACTGCAGTTATTTTTTGATGTTAGTTTTCATCTGCATAGTACGTATACGATGGGACAAGGAGTGCCATAGATGCATCACAGACAACTTCGTTGTTTCTTAAGGTAGTGGCATTGATGTTGACACTGTAAGCAGTTGTTTATTACGAAACTTGAGCAGTTTACAAACACTTGGCTCATACAAATGCTCTTTAAAGGCCTTGTACCCTGAAATTTTTATATTTAGGTTCTCGATAATTTTCATTCTAATGTTCTGTGAAGTGCAGTATAGATCATGCTGTTGTTGTGGTCTTTTGTCCAAAAAAATGATATGATGCTACTTTCCTGGCTAGTCAGTCCTCTGCAAGTACGTTCACCTCGGCATAACTACTGTAACCTAAATCCACTTGAATGCCCTAATTAAATTTAATCCTTAGTCTGTCTACCTCTACATTTTACATGCAATACTTCCGTCCATTACCAAATTAACTCCTTCTTGACGCATCAGAATACAGCCTATCCACCGATCACTTCTTTTAGCCAATTTGTCACACAAATTAATTTTCTCTGTGATTCGATTCAGTACCTTTTCATTCTCTGATCTTCTCCTTCATGTCTGTGCTACTTATCGTCCACGTTTTACGTCCATATAGGCCAAATACAAGAAAAATGGTGCCTCCACGACTCATGGACGTTTTTTGGCTGTGGTGTGTGTCACGTACTTGAACAATAGATAGTCGTACGTAGGTACAACTACATGTTTGAAATATCTATGGAGAAGACAGACATATTTGCTGGAGAGGGACAGTAACCTATTAAATAGTTGCAGGGGCAACTGCCTGGATGATTGACTGATCTGGTCTGGTAATATAAGCCCACATGTCCTTGCTATGTTGGTACACCCACACGCTTGAAAGCAAGGGGTAACTACGGTCGCAACATACCCCAACGATATGCAAATGTACCGTACATATGATTTAGTGTGGAATCTGAGGTGGGCTCGCCTTCGTGACGCATTCTCTACATTACTTCAGTTCGTGAGTCAAGAGTTTTCGCATAGGGCGATAGCATCCTCTGATTGGTATTAGCGATCTTTGTAACTATGTCCAACACTCTTTTGATCTGGAAAGTGAGCTATAGTACATACCGCAAAAGAAGATCCCTGCCGGCTAGCCGCGCCACTACCAGCTTTCACCTAAGCGTAGCTGATAACTATCGTAACTATTAAAATAAATCTGTTACTGAATTATACGTAATAAGGTTACAATACGTTCCACAAAGAATTCTATTAAATTTCTAATAGGGTAAGACTCACCACAGAAAAACGAGTTTTCGTGAGAATACTATTGAGTTTTTATTACAGAGCTTTTCTTCTTTCCGTTAAAATTTCAAGAATTAAATAAAAGGGAAAACGTTCTGGACTGGTCACTGTAATAGGCGCCTCAAAATTTAGTTTCACAAATTTTTTGACTACTTGGGTCCGGGTGTTAAGTGTTACACCACAGCCGTGATTCACAAGGAGACCATCAGACCTGTTAATCACAGGTTTTGATGTATCTCAGGTTTGTTGTAGAGGGGTCTGTCCTGCGTACCTGGTTAGGAGCTTTTCACGTGACGACCGCTAGTTTCCGAGAAATTCTATGCTGACGTGATATCCGTCACCCGTATACCTGTAACGTTAGACATGTTACCATCTAGCAAAGGTAGTGCAGCGGCTAAGGTTCATGGCTATCAGGCGGAATTTACACGTTTAGATCCAGCACATGTACTTTTTTTCAGTTTCAATACACAGAATATCATTAAATAGTATTCAGGTACTCATTCAAAATAGTCATTTTCGTCGTGTAATTTCATTAACAAATCCATCATTGCAGGAAACTCCCTTCAAATGTGTATTTCGTTTGTTACAGAATCGTCTTACTCGGCATCGCTTGCTGTGCTAGAACAAGTTTCATGACGGTGTGAGCCGCAGGGGTAGCCGCTCGGTCTGAGGCGTCTTGTCACGGTCCGCGCGGCTCTCCCCGTCGGAGGTTAGAATCCTCCCTCGGGCATGGGTGTGTGTGTTGTGCATAGCGTAAGTTACTTTAAGTTAGATTAAGTAGTGTGTAAGTTTGGTCCCATAAGATCTTACCACATATTTACAATTTTACATGACGGTGTTTGTCGTAAAAGCGACGGAAACACAAATTCATAGAGCTCCACGCACTTTTAATGAAAGCTGTTGCCTTGCTGGTATACTCAAGTTTTCAGATTCGTTTGAATTCAAAAAGATTGTTCTTTCTTCGATCTACTTCAATGCGTTATTTATTTCTGGGAAAGCAGGTGCACTAAATCGATGCACAATTAAAGAATGTATTTTTGTGGACTTTTCCCTCGAAGCGATTTCTCCGTTACCCTTTAGCAAATTGGAAGCACTTTTAAATTTTTTCGTGAATGCTTGTAAAAATAAACATCACAGGGTTGACAAAGTGGAGAACATTTGGGTGAGATAATTTTTAAGGTGCAGGTGCTTAATTTCCTTTCATCAACAAAGATTTGTTCGTGAAGTGACCAATTAGTCTGCCTTCCCCACGAATCAAGGAATGTTCTCTAATTATATGACATTTTAACAACAAACCACAAACAATTACATATCTGAAGAACGTTTTCTGTAATTATTGATATATTAACAAAATTATTGAAAAGAAAATGACTATTGTTGAATAATTTTGTATGAAATTTACTATTCATTATATAGTCTGTACAACGAAATTGAAAAAAAAGTAAACGGGTAGGATTTGAACCGGTCCGATCAGAGTAACAGCCTTGAATCTTAGCCGCTGCACCGCTTTGGCTTGGTCGAAAAGTGATAACGTTACAGGTAAGGAGATACGCATAAAACTTTAACATCGATCTTCTCGGAAACTAGGTGCCGTAGAATTAAAAACAGCTAACCAATTAAACAGGACAGGTCCCTCTACAACACATATGAGACTCACTGAAATCCGTGACTAGCACGTCTGATGGTCTCCTTATCAGTAGAACTAACTATTAAATAATTAAATGAGTAAGCTGGATGTAACTGCAATTCTAGTAAAAGTGCAGTCCTTAGCTACTTTCATCTGTGGGCTCCAAAAAGCAGCCACATTCCTGGCAGTAAGTCATAGCTCCCTAACACTGCGGCAACTCTGAGACGTTGCCATAAAAACGCAAACAAAATCGTGTTTGGTTGGGTGGTCGGAGCAGACACGCGGCGCAGCTGCGCCGAACACATTTTAACATGAGGGTCTTCTCGTGCCGTTTGGAGGCTACATCGCACCAATATTGTCTATTTTCTGTTCTACTCGATTCGCGTATTGAGTGCGGGAAAAATGACTGCCTTTATATCTCTGCACACGCCATAATCTCTCTCATGTTTTTCTCGTGGTTGCTACGCGTTATGTACAAGGAATGAACAAAAATACGGTAACACGGCCAAAAATGCGTGCTTGAACATAAATGCTGGAGGTTGCCCCGTTGTATTCGACTACGAACGGCACCTGTGTAGTGCCCTCAATACGTTGCCACTGTCAGTCGCGGTCAGGACAGTGTTCCGTATAGTTGTGGCTGCGGTAACTTCCAAAAAGCCCCGGCTATCGAAGTCGCGGTGTTGGGTATCGAAGTTGCGCAAGCAATGCAAGCTATATACGAATATATCGAACGTTCGACTGTCAAGGCGGCAGGTTTGGATATAGTGGACAAGGGAATGTTTAAGATGGTGAAGAGCCATAGGAGAGTCTCTTGAAATAGCGATCCTAATATTCTTACGCGGCTCGGATTAGTTCCACGCAAATGTACAGTAGATAAATGGTTACTGTTCTGTTGGGAATATGATTTACTGCCGAACCAAGATAAAAGAAATTGCGTGGATTGTCACGGTGAATCATAAGTGAGTTCGGTGTGATCGAAAGGGAACCCAAAAAGTGTTTTATACTTCGTGTTTACTTTGGGGGTAAGACAACACTAGTACCGCTTATAAACCTTTTCATTATTCTAGGTGCAAAAATTGTACAATTCTGACGTTTTTATGTTCGGTTTGTTTAGACGAATTCGTGTGTTTTATTTCTTAATTATCTTGTATTTTCGGTAGGGGGTGTCTGGTATCGCTGTCTTCGTTTGAGCAAAAGGTCAAGCGAACTATTCGATTCCAGTTTTGTGATTTCTGTCTCTTTACTTTCAGTTCCTTCTAGACGATCTTGCGAGTGTGATTTTTTTCAATTTTTAGGTTGCTATGCAATGGTCTTAGCTTTATTAACCTTTAAAAGTTTTGTTCCTGCTCCAAACGCCCTCATCCCCATGGTTGTCCAGTTAATTCTTTTTTTTTCAGGCACAAAGGAATTACAGGCATTGGCTGCGAGCGGGCACTGATTTAAGTAATGGAGAACGCTGAAAATTTGCTCCGGACCGGGATTCGAACCCGGGTTTCCTGCTTATTAGGCACATGTGCTGACTACTGCGCCATTCGGACACAGTGGTCATCGAAACTGCACGGACTACCTCTGGTACCGCGCGGTGCGGAATTTGAATCCCCGCCAGACGTCACGGACGTCGAAGACCCCTAGAGGTCTCTGCACCATCGCGCCGTAAGTTGTGGCGGCGCGCGCCTCCTGGCCCGCTTATAGTGTGAGGGCGCCACAGTGGAACACGTGGTTCCAGCGGCCAATAACGGCGCCCCCGATAGACTACTTAAGCGCCTGCCTCTCGCTCAGCCAGTTCAACAGAAACCAGACTGTCGCCCTGTTTTTTAATTGTGTGGCTACTATGTTACTTGTCTGATTCCTGTGTATTTTATCAACATTGCCAACCCCTTTTCCTTTCTGTTTTAACTTTCCGCATTTTTTATGCCATTTTACACTTTAAGTCACCATTTTATCGCCTGTTTTTCCTTGTTTCTTTCTTCTTCCTTTTTTTACAAAAAAGTCTGTAGGCTGTAGATCAGCGTACTAAGCCGCTCAATCAATAAAGAAAAAAAAGAAAAAAAAAGGCTCAGCCAGCCAGTCTAATATCCGTACGTCTGTGGACACATCGCCTCGCGTTAGACAGCTTACTTACTTTCTTATTCTGTGTACGAGTGGACGTGTTTGTTAGGTTTCCTTGTGACTCCGTTGTTCGATCTTGTTCGTTCGTACTGGTTCTTGACCATTATCCTCATTACTAGCGGCATTTCGCATATTCCCGTAAGGGTCGAACATGATTTGTATCTGCACTGAAGAGATCAATTGGTCACCCTCACCTTAATTATACCGGATGATCAAAAATTCAGTATAAATTTGAAAACTTAATAAACCACTGAATAATGTTGATAGAGAGGTAAAAATTGACACACATGCTTGGAATGACATGGGGTTTTATTAGAACCAAATAAAAATAAAAAAGCACCCCATATAACTAGACGCGTGAAAGATCTCTTGCGCGCGTCGTTTGGTGATGATAGTGTGCTCAGCCACCACTTTCGTCATGCTTGGCCTCCCAGACCTCAGTCCGACATCTCTAGGGATGCTGAAAGACAACATCCGACGCCAACGCCTCACCATAACTCCGGACATGCTTTACAGCGCTGTTCAGAACATTATACCTCGACTACAGCTATTGTTCAGGAATGATGGTGGACATATTGAGCATTTCCTGTAAAGAACATCATCTTTGCTTTGTCTTACTTTGTTATGCTAATTATTGCTATTCTGATCAGATGAAGTGCCATCTGTCGAACATTTTTTGAACTTCTGTATTTTTTTGGTTCTAATAAAACCCCATGTCATTCCAAGGATGTGTGTCAATTTGTACCTCTCTATCTACATTATTCCGTGATTTATTCAGTTTTCAAATTTATTCTGACTTTTTGATCACCTGGTATGTGTGGTGCTGGACATGTCCGAAAGACACATATTGATTTTCTCTGCTGACTTAAGTACTTCGCATGTTTTTTTCATCTCGTTTTGAGCGTAATAATCTATCATATGGTAGTTGTCTTGAAGAGTGGAATCGGTCTTAGTATGTAAGGTAAGCGACCGTCTTTATTGGAAATATTACATCATTAGTCAAAGCAGATGGGTGTAATCTGATCTCTATTCCGCAGGTTTCCACCGCACTGTTTTGTCCTAACACGATCGCGGCCAAGCAGAGCTGCAGAACGCGGCACGCGAACTTAAGTCGCGGGCGTGGATTGTGGAAGTGTGGTGGTGTGGTGTGGAGGTGTGGAGACGGTGAGGAGGAGCCGGCGACCTTGCCCAGACAGGCGTCCGCAGGCGGCGGCGCTGCACTGGCTGGGCGGCAGAGGCCGCGCAGGTCGCGGCAGTCTCCCCGTGGCGAGGGCCCAGCGCCGACGGCTTGCGCGACGGCTCCTCGTCGGCGGCGCGCTCCCTGGGGACACAGACACTCTGCAGCCGCGGCGCAGCAGCACCACACTGCGCGGCGTTTCGTCACGCCTTATGGCAACCGTTCTACGGCAGAGGCCACTGCTGCTGCCCCTCCACCGTAGCGAACGTACGTAGTCTCCCAGAGTACAAATCCCTCTGCCCCCTCTCCCCTTCCCCCCCCTCTCTCTCGGTTTCTCACTCCCTCTCTTTCTCTTTCTCTCTCTCTCCCCCCCCCCCTCCCTCTCTCTCTCTCTCTCTCTCTCTCCCTCTCTCCCTGCCTCTCCTAATACATCTCTCTATCTGAGTCTCACCCTCTAGTACATGGTATGTATGGTACAACACAACTAGTAGCGACAACTGACACAATTGAAATTATACAGTAACAGAAGCAAAAACGTTCCTCCAAACATGGGTTCCCCAAATGAAACGTCAACCAGATAATAGTGAATTTTTGGTTACAAGCCACCAGTGACTTCAGTTCAAAATATTGATCTGGTTAGTACGGCTGGTCCCGGCGGGGGTTCGAGTCCTCCCTCGGGCATGGGTGTGTGTGTGTTTGTCCTTAGGATAATTTAGGTTAAGTAGTATGTTTAAGTGTCAGGAAGTCATTTCTGAAAGTATTTGCATGGAGTGTAGCCATGTACGGAAGTGAAACATGGACGATAAATAGTTCGGACAAGAAGAGAATAGAAGCTTTTGAAATGTAGTGCTACAGAAGAATGCTGAATATTAGATGGGTAGATCACATAACTAATGAGGAGGTAGTGAATAGAATTGGGGAGAAGAGGAATTTGTGGCACAACTTGACAAAAAGAAGGGACCAGTTGGTAGGACATGTTCTGAGGCATCAAGGGATCACAATTTTAGCATTGGAGGGCAGCGTGGAGGGTAAAAATCGTAGAGGGAAACCAAGAGATGAATACACTAAGCAGATTCAGAAGGATGTAGGTTGCAGTAAGTACTGGGAGATGAAGAAGCTTGCACAGAATAGGGTTGCATGGAGAGCTGCATCAAACCAGTCTCAGGACTGAAGACCACAACAACAACAGTGTGTAAGCTTAGGGACTGATGACCTTAGCAGTTAAGTCCCGTAAGTTTTCACACACACACACACACACACACACACACACACACACAATCTGGTTAGTACAAGAGTAAAAGAGTCCAAATACGAGGGTGGAACTTCTACAGTGGCAACTAAATTCTCCAGCCTCATCAACCTGACGACTTGTCAAAAGGCTCAATAACCACCTTCGGCAGTGCAGACCGCTGCGAGACAAGCAGCAAGAGTCAACGAGATTCCTGAAAGTACCAAAAGGGATGTGGAGCCATGCCAAATCCAGTACCGTGGTCATCTTCACCAGGTGTCTCGATTGAGACAGGGAACAGCGCGATCGAATTGGTCCCACAGATTCTCGATTGGGTTTTAATCTGTGGAGTTTGGTGGCTGGGGGAGAACGGTCAACTCAGTACACTGAAAGCTCTGCGACTCATTGCTCTGGCAGATCTACAGTGTCAAGGAAAAACGAAATGCGTGTTGGGGTGGACATGGACCACAAGGATAGATGCATACTTGTGTTCATTCATCATCCCTTCCATAATGACGAGGTCACCCAGGAAGTGCCAAGAAAACATTTCCCACACCATAACGCTCCGTCCTTGCTTGCTTTCAGACGTTTCACGTCGTACACGCCCAATGGTCATCTGCTCAGTGGAGCATAAAACGTAGTGCACCTGAACCGCTTGGTTCATCTGGGTGGTCAGTTGCTCAACAGATGCACTTCTAATCACCGTACACATCTCCGAAGCCGTCGTTCAACCCTGTCATCCATGGCCTGTGATGCACCACAGTTGCTTAGGCGTCCGTTTTGGATGGCGCCACTTTGCCACGCATGGTCTACATTAACCACGGCGACATGCGAACAGTTTAAAAACTTAGCCATTCCGGAAATGCTTCGACCCTTGGCCTGAAAGCCACTGATGATACCTTACAACTTACACTAAACAGATACATGTTTCGAAGTTCTTTTTTCTTCAGGACTGCCACCAGCACCGTGTATTACCCGGTGCCAGCGATGTGGATGTCATAGTATACCATTAGTAGCGCCAGTTGTGTTGGTAGTTCGAGTGGAGAGATCTATTGCCCGACGAATCTCTGTAACAGTTCTCAAGCGCGTGCCATAAGTGCTTCCTTCATCTTAGGAATCAATTTGAAGTCACTAGTAGTTAAGTCCGGAGAGTGTGATAGGTGATGCAGCACTACCAGCCACATCCACAGATCGAATCAGTTACAACTTGTGTCACATGTGCTGGACATTGTCCTCCAAAATTATGAACTGGTCCTGCAGAAAGTGGTGAAGCCGGTCGCCGACTGTGTTACAGAAATGAACAGCTTAGAGAAAGAAGCGGTGACACTTTCTGCAAGGCCCGTCCATCGTTCTTCAGGACAAAACTCGGGAACATGTGATACGAGCTGTGACGGACTCGTTAGATCTATGGGGCTGGGAAGTGCACTACCTCGCAGCACACTCCCCGTCATTAACTCCTTGTGACGTCAGCTTCATTCCTAAATTAAAGGAAGCACTTCATGGCATTCGCTTCAGGACTGTTACAGAGAATCGTAGAGCAACGGACGGCCCCACTATCACCACAACAGGTGGTGCTAAGGGTATTCTGTGACATTGATATCGCTGGCAACGGGTTATACGCAATACTGGTGACTACTTTGAAGGTCATTAAAACTTTGAAACACGTATCTATTTTGTATAAGTTGTATAATGGCCACTCTTGTGTTAGGGCCGGAAAGCCGCTCAAGTACCGGCTTCTATCGAGATCCAAGAACATTAGGATCTACACCTCTGTAGTCCAAACCTTGGTCCTATGCGGAACAGAGACCTGGACTCTGACCCAAAAGACAGAAAGATGGCTCCTGACATTTGAATATCTGTTCTGGAACAGACTTTTGGACCAGCTAAGGATGGAGACGACTGGAGGTAAAGGAAAAGCCGAGAACTGCATGAGTTGCACAAATCGCCAAACACTGTGCCAGTGATAAAGAGGAGATTGCAGTGGTATATGGACGTAAAGTGTCGATAAGGACATATCATCAGGCAATTGGTGGCAGAAGACATCAGAGCAAGGAGAAGATCACGGCTGAAATAGGTAGACAGTACGGTATCACTGAGGACACAAGTACAATGGGGCTAGCTGGAGAAGAATACGTGGGCCAAAGAAGACTAATGAGATCGACTGGCAAGGCCAAAGAGCGGCTGTCGGTTTTGTGGTAAACCTAGTAAAGTAGTAAGTACAAATATTCTTGCAATTTAAATTTTTCTTTTAAGTTTTCTTCTACTTTGTCTCAAATTTGACACACAATCGCATGCTGTTCATGAATGACATCGGCAGCGTTTCTCATTGAACGTGTGATTATGGCTTGTCTCACTGGGTCACACATTCTTCCAATAAAATTAGATGGGCGAGAGTATTTCAGCGCCTCCAGCTTTCAAGATTGCTTGAGGACCTTCTGCAACCTTGGAGAATATAGTACATCCATGCTGAGCAGCACGGAACATTTTTCTGCTGTGTAACAGCTATCTCCAGGATGGTCCAAGATGGACTGAGCTGGACCCGTACCTTGGCGTCCAATATGACCTGACATCAGTGCATCGGGTTTTTCTGTCTGGGCCATCTTGAAAAAAGTGAAGTGTACAGTATTCTCATTGACACGGTAAATAACTGGAGCAGGGAACTGTACGGTCTTATCAAGCCTTACGAGATGCTCCATGGGTGTTTGAGAGAACTTTTAGCCCACTGCAGGGGCGAGTGCAGTATAACACACAAACGCGAGGGCGATACGTGGAAATCCCCTCTAACCCTTTAGCTACCATTTCAACGTATATGTCCCATGACAGGCTATCAGAAAACCAGTGAGAATTTGCTGCATGTTATTGCTATATACCATGTGTCAAACTGCTTGGAGCAAAAACTGTTTTACACTGTATCACAAATAGGTGGTTCGATCTGACTGTCACATGAGGCGTTAGAATTTGCATGTAATGATAACGAGCTTGCCATTTGGAACAATGTACTGAAATGTAAAATATCTATAACCATGAATTTCGATCTAAGGGCATTTTTGAAAATATATATCATAAATGAAAGAACAGGCTAATCATTTATTTCATTAGCACTGGAATATATACAGTTACAAGACAAAACATTATGACCAACTGCTTATTTGTCCGTCTTTGAAACGAAATAAATCACTTGTTTTGCGTATCAGGGATCAGACGGTTTGTTGGTAGGTTTGTGGAGGTATGTGGCATTAGATATCGACGCACAGGTCATGTATTTCGCGTAAATAACGGGCCGCTACTTTGCGTACGCGGTGATGACGCCCATAGCGACCCAGATGGATTCTATAGAATTTACATCAGACGAATTTAGTCGCCGAGACATCAACGTGAGTTCACTGTAATGCTCCTCAAACCGCTGTAGCACGGTTCTCTCTCGTAGACAGGGACAATTACACCGGTGAAAGATGGCATCGCCGTCGGGGAAGACATCAAGCACGAAGGGATGCGGGTGGTTCGCAGCTGTCAGCGTGTCTTCGATTACTACCATAGGTCCCACGCAAGCGCAGGAGAATGTCACCCATAGCATAGCAGTGCTCCCACCAGCCTGCATCCGTGGCGAGCTACACGTTTCGAGCCGCCATTCCCCTCGATGACGGCATTTGTGGAGACGACCATCCATCTAGTGTAGCAAAAATGTGATTCAATCGAAGAGCCGGCACGTTTCTATTGATCTACAGTAGAATCCTTTTGTTTCCGTGTCCACTGCAATCGTAAATGACGATGTCGTTGGGTCAATATGTGAACACGTAGGGGTGATCTGCTGCGGAGTTCCATGTTCGACAATGTACTATGAACTGTGTGTTCCGAAACACATGTGCGTGCACCGGCATTGTGCTCTTTCGGCAGAGATGCAAGAGATCATCTGTCGTACCTTACAGAGCAGACAAACCTTCGAACCCCAAGTTCTATGAAGAGTCATGGGCGTCCAACCATTTAGCGCCTAGCTACACTGTCCTTCAGACTCTTTCCGTAGATGCTTACGACAGTGGCTCGTGAACATTTGACCAGCTTCGCCGTTTTCGAGATACTCGTCCTCCGGCTCTGTGTAATAATAATCTGCCATTTGTCAAAGTCGCTTATATCAATGGATCTCGCCCTCTGCAGCCCATATTATCGCCGGGTGATCCGCCTTAAGAGTCTGCTCTGCTTAGCTACATTTCATAGCGCGTCACGTGCCCACGACGGACGCTACCAGGCGGCATGCAGCGTCACGGTGGACTATGGTCATAATGTTTTGGCTGAAAAGTTTAGGTCCCACGTTAAATATCAGTGGAATGCGTGTGTCCCACCCATCCCCGCACTGGAAAACGAAAGAAGAGCGGGAAATATTTTTGTCATATTCTTACTTCGGACTGCGACATTAATTAAAGTAACCAAATGTTAATCTTTTCCATTCCAAAAAATTTGGTAGCGAAAGGTTTAACAAGTTGGAGTATACACTAAACTGCAACGTGTAAAATGGTGAAGCAGTATTTCATTTCTTGATAACGTAGGCCATGCGTGAAATATGAGCCCAATTAGAGGGCAGTTAATCGAAAAGTTCGCATTTCAAATAAATTTGTATTAACAGGGAGGAGACTGCTTCATCCTGAAGTCGTTGCCGCTCAGGACCACCCACCTGTAATTATCTCACTAACAGTTCGTTTGGACACGCATATTTAGTGGAACGTTATTGCTTCTGTTATAGTACACTTTCACCTGTATCAGTTTTCCATGTTAATTAGGATACACTCTGCGTAGACTCGTAGACTCAGAAATTGCAATGAAGAAACCTCTCTCTCTCTCTCTCTCTCTATCTAGAGGATGTACACATGCGACAACATTAACTTAGATTAACACACACACACACACACACACACACACACACACACACACCGACGGGCAGCAGAGACGTGATGAAATTTTTCTCTCTCGGTAGTGGCTTATTCACTGATTCGAAGCATAATGACGTGTAATGTATGCGGAAGAGCTAGCCCCCAGATAGCCTGGGGACACAGACAAAGAGAACATGAGCACGGCCGATTCTAGGACATTTTACCACACAAGCGACTTATCATTTGCCCCAACTCCCCCCTTTCCTCTCGTACACTTCAGCGCATGTCACTTTTCGCCACTAACTGCGATACGCAAGGTATTCAGATCTTGCATTTGAGCGCCCCTCTCTTATCTGGCACTATTATTTGTGATAGGTCCTGTATAGAAATCTTACAGTCGTGACGCCTCTGGCGCCCCTCTCTATTGTGTGATTACCTAGAAGTATCCACAATTTATCTTTAGTATAATTTTTGTTATTCCGCTTCAGATTATTTCAACTTCTAAAGTTCTACTTCAATTTTGTTGTTGAAACAAAAATGTAATGCTAATATTCTCCCTATAACATGTTAACTGTTAACAAACCGGTTGTTTTTATGCATTCTCATTGAGTTACACTATGCTATAATCATTATCTTCAGGACCGTGGTTGATGGTCGTTACAGAACGTGAAGCGATTTGATAGGGAAAGAGTCTGAATTTTTAAAATCTTATGAATCAGAAGGTAATAAGAAACTGTGAAACTGATGAATATTTCGATACTGAAGTGACACCTGGTACGTCACAGGTGTCTTTGGACAGTTAGATGAAAGCACTTCCAGGAAACAACAAGGGATTATGACTGTTTATTAACAAATGGAGCGTATTACTGATATATGATATCCGGACATTTATGATAAATTTCAGTAGTTTATCACCGTTTTCACATAACTGTTTCTCAATTCCGTGTTGTCTATATCAAGTCAATAGTCAGATTTTAACAATAGATGTTGGTCTGTTTATGAATGCATCCTAGTATACGAGGCCAGTTTAAGGCTCAAACGACACAAGTTGCTTTTGGGCGCCAGAGGAACCCAAGTGAAAATTAGTATACTGGGCAAATCATAGTTAGTATCGAAAACAACTCAGTTCCATGATCACTAGATTTAAATTTGTTTCGAAAGCTGTTACGAAGAGCCTAAGGAAAGCAAACTAATGTCTGAGGAGAAGGAGATGGGGGTGCCAAATGATATGTCTCTTCCGCTTGGAAAAATGTTTTCGAACCAGCCGTGCAAGTAAATGCCTTTATTAAGGAAACATTTGAGCAGCAGAATGAAAGAAATAGGATTAACAAATCTTGCTAACATTAAAAAAACTAATAAAAGTATTTACTATAGTATCAATATTTAAGAACTTATTTGTTGTCGTATCTGGAGAAGCAAAGTAACATCTGTACGTGTGAACATAAGTCGTAAACACACTTGTCTTACGGCTAAAAGGAAGAGTTCGGCTTACAGGTTTCTTTTTTAGGAATACCCTGATAGGATCATACCACTCTTGCTTCCTCCCTCCGCCATCTCTCTCTCTAACACACGTTTACACACACACACACACACACACACACACACACACACACACACGTTCACAAAAATGTTCATTTAATACTTGCATATATTCACATATAAGCACTCAATGGTCATTTGCATACACAAATAACGTCCTTCTTCTTCTCTACAGACAGTTAATTTTTTTTGCAGTTTCTTTTTATTTATTCTCTGCTAGTAACTTTAATTACAACCACATTTCGTGAACGTACAACTTTTTTCATATTTAGGACAATGATAAAATAAACATATATTTCAAATTTGAGAAAAATTTACGTTGGAAATAGTGTCACATACCCAGTTTCCCCACCTGATACAGTCTTAAAACATGTGAAACACACTTAAGAAGAAAGCAATAACATAGATGATAGTGTACTCTTGTAATGGAATTCATGAGGCAACAACATATATAATAACAGTTTCTTACTTGTTTCTGCAGTACAACAGTACCTGTACAAAATCACAGGATTACACATACAAATGGCTCTTAACATTACTTCGAATTTCAATGTTTATGTAAGTTTAATTGTATACGTAATGCCTTACCGATAAAGATGTCTCTGTAAAAGAAATTTCGTTGTACATCAGTCTGATACGTATGCATATGAACAAGAAGTGCGAAATTTATTGTGGGTTAGCGTAGGAACATCCTTATAAAGACATAACATTGTTGATGTTCAATCTTCGTATAACGCAGTGTTGCGCTCCTTAATGCTGTTGCGCACTGGTGGAAGTTGTGACGAAGCTACCAGACATTGTATAACATACCGTTTTATAACAAAGAGATAGTAAAAGTATTTCAACTTAAATTTAAAGAGAATGAGAAATATCACTCTTTGTTTGAATTGAATGCTGTTCCATTGATACAACCAACAATTGCAGTGGTGCTTTTGTTACTGCGTATGTCGCAGGAAACCCGAATATTTTTGTTCCCTGTGAATTGAGATATAAGCGACCGCACATGATGACCATGTAACGTACCTTTTTTGCGTGTGTACAAACTAGCACGCGGCTGCCTCAAACCTTCAAAGCTGAAGCGCCGTACCGTAGACAGCTTATAAATAAAGTGATTTCAGGAATCCCAAGTTGGACAATAGATTTTTCAAGTCCTCCATAACGACGGAATTGCAGCACAAAAAGACAATAAAAAAAATTCTCAAGCCCATTTTTCTGGCCGCCGCAGCAGCAACACACGCCCGTAATTCGCGGACTCAACTCTTCGCGCTAGTGTACGACGTCATCGCAGATTTGTTAGGACCTGTTCGTCTTACGGTATTCGTGATGTAGCTATTGTCACTGTTATTCTAGCTTGCATAGAGTCAGTTCATTGTCTTCGTTCCAAATAGTACTTATTATCTCCCTTTCTTAGCCTTAAACCTAAATATCGAATACTTACATTTGTTTACTTGACTCTTCTATTTTTAATCAGTCATTGTAATTTACATATACTACATTCGTACTTCTCAACTGTGATGGCGGAAAATATGTAGCCAGTAAACCTTCACCCTCACCATTTCCTATTATTTTCAAGAATGGTTAGCGAGAAGGAAGACTGTCGGAATACCTCCGTATGGGTCCTAATTTCTTTAGGGGGAGCAATCGGTGCGCAAGCGACATATCTGATATGTTCCAAAACGCCGCGCATAGAAAAGGAATTCTTTCGGGCCTCATCCCTCAGTTCTCAGTTTGTATTGGTCATAGAAAGGTAGGGTTAAAAGTTTTGGGTAGCCCTTGAGCTAGGGAACATTTTTATACCCAACGAAGGAATCGTCACAGTCTCACTATCCTACAGTACGAGGTCAAAGTTTGAATGTTGCACACTTCCTCCTGCTTAGGCAAATGGAGCAAAAAGTTTAGTTCTTTTTGCTTTTGATGTGGCCTCCGGTGGGTCTTAAGGGACTCATGGAGGCACCATTAGTTCATGGTCGGTTCCTTAGAAAACCCCACAAAAGGACATTTTTTACCGTTTTTTCGAACCAAATCTGAGCACCGGATTCCGACAAGTCTATGCACAGCAAATGGTTAACATTTTTATGATATATTTCTAAGATCCCGATCTCGAACAGCCATGAAAATCTAGGTTTCTTTATTCGCTTCCGAGGTACGGAAGTTCAGAGTTGTCCTACCCGTACACGTAAAATAGGCACGTAAAATCCGGCGTGAGGCGAAAACGTAGTTTATAATGTGACGTAGTACGAGGAAATATGCCGTAAAGTGTGTCCGTTATCATTAGAAGTGTTCTGGGAACTCCATGCTGTAGTACTGAAGCACATGCAAATATTTCATGCACGTAAATCCGGTCTGAGGGTAAAATTAGTTTTGCGTTTTTTCGGTTTCATATAAGTAAACCATCAAAATTTTACTGACCCATAAAGTTCTTCTCAAACGAGCGATAACTGTGGCAGGGAAAAGAAGGGAATCAGCAGAAAAACGCTCCTATCGGCGCACAAAAAAGGCGAATATGCTCCTGTTTACAAGATTCTGATTGAAAAGTGTGGTACCAGGTGTTTCACTCTACCTCCCTCAGCACCTTTAAGGATTTTTCCAAAAATTTTGGCATGCAAACATATTTGCGCTTTTTTATGCCGAGAGAGGAGGAGACAGCGATAATGGAAAAGAGACGGAAAAATAGTAAAACTGGAAGATAGTCGACAATGGTTGTGCTATAGGAAGGACATAGGAAACAATTGCAGTGTGAGAGGAAGAGAGGGACTTAGTGGCAGTAGAACATACACCGACGGAAAAAATCGCAACAGTAAAAAGTAATTAATGTAGAGTAATTTAGGGACTACATTTGACTAGGTAACATATGTAAGTGATCAACACTGCAAGATCATAGGTTAATGTAAGCGCGAGACAACCTGTTGCAAATGTGAAATGCTGGCAGATTAATATCCGCGAGCATGTTGAATGCAAACGTGCATGCATTGTGTTGTATATGTGGCGGTGGCATTTTGTGGCAAGGAGTTCCATGCCTGTTGCATTTGGTCGATCAATACGGCGACGGCTAATACAAGTTGTGGATGACTATAGAGTTGCCGTCCGATTATGTCAAATATGTGCTCTGTTGGAGACAGATATGATGATCAAGCAGACCAAGGCGACATTTCGACGCTCTGTAGAGCATGGTGGATTACAACAGCGTTATCCTGTTGGAAAACACATCCTCGAATACTGTTTATGAATGGCAGCACAGCAGCTTGTAACACAACTCTGTGGGCTACCAAAACTTTTCCTTGCAATTTTACTTTTCAATGTATTTTTGTATGACTCAAAGTTTGTAAATAAGTGTACTAATGTTTCTATGATGAAATGAAATGTTTCCTCATTGCAAAACTAAATAAATGTTATTTGTAGGGTAGTGTAAGTCAGGGCGATATGATATTGTCAGAAAGTATAGTGAACTGGCAGCTGCAAGCGCCCCATCATTTCAGTACAATGCAGAGGAGAACGTAGGACACTTTTGAGAGAGACAGTCGAATCAAGTCGCCCAGTGGCTCTTTTGCTGAGATACGGTCGTAACGCAGTGGTACTATAGTATGTAAAGGCTCGGGGAATAATTTGGTGTGGACAAGTGAAGTATATGGCATTAAATGGCCTCAAGGGGATGCAAATCATCACAAAGAGTACTGCGGGCACAATTTCATTTGTTGCGGAGTTTCAAGGAGAAGAGCCTGTACCACACATTGTGAACGGACAACGCCTTACATTACACCGACGACGTCTCAGCCTGAAGTAAGATCCAACTAATTACTTGGACAGACTTGTATGTGGCTATCAGGTATCACAGTTCATTTTGTGTTTGAGTAATACCGGGTTACACTGAAGTGTTGACCTTCAATTTGACCTAAGACAAAGTGCCTAAGAAGGATCCATCTTATCCATTATTGATGATCCGAAAGATTCCTGATGATTGAGAAACTATTGCAGTGTTTTATAAAAAATAATTATTATAATTTGAATAATTTGCAAGACTACAATTAAGAGAAGCGAAAGAAGGTAACAGAGCAAGATTCAGTAAAAGACATTTTTTGTGTGTTTTTCTTGGATAAATAAGTTTCCAATTTTACGCAACTACAATCAGTCAGAAATGTTTGTTAACGCCTTTAGCAGGTAATAGTAATAACTGCACAAAGTGATTAGCAGTAATTGTTAATGAATAGTAATAAAATATGAATCTGCATGACAGCAGTAAGTCACTAAAATCGTATCGCAAACTTTGCCAGTCTTTTACAATCGAAGTTTTAACTTTGCAAACTACGTAACTGTAACTCACACGAAAGTGATTATTAAATGACGGCATATCATTACAATAATTTTCAAGCTAAATGACAACATTCAGTAATGAATAACATAAATAACTTTTTGAGTAAAACTGAAGGCAGTAAGCATTACAGTGAGTGACATCACGAAATTCTCGCGTTTACGTAACTGTTTTGTACTGTTGAGATTTTGTTGTTCTTTGATTATCAGTAACTGATTTCCATGAACTGCAACTTAAGTGAGGTGTCCATTCGAAATTACACCAGGGCAATATTTACCAATTTTGTGCGGTTTTCACCTTGCAACAAAATCATGAATCTTACGCCCGTTTCTCAGTATCAACAGACAGTAATTAGACAGACAATAATCTTGCTCCATTAGTGTGCTAGCGACCATTAATTTTCATTGATTCGTTAATTAAATTTGCAACATTTTTCAAATTTAACTAACCACTTTAATTCCATCCAGCCCAGTTTTATACACTCCTGGAAATTGAAATAAGAACACCGTGAATTCATTGTCCCAGGAAGGGGAAACTTTATTGACACATTCCTGGGGTCAGATACATCACATGATCACACTGACAGAACCACAGGCACATAGACACAGGCAACAGAGCATGCACAATGTCGGCACTAGTACAGTGTATATCCACCTTTCGCAGCAATGCAGGCTGCTATTCTCCCATGGAGACGATCGTAGAGATGCTGGATGTAGTCCTGTGGAACGGCTTGCCATGCCATTTCCACCTGGCGCCTCAGTTGGACCAGCGTTCGTGCTGGACATGCAGACCGCGTGAGACGACGCTTCATCCAGTCCCAAACATGCTCAATGGGGGACAGATGCGGAGATCTTGCTGCCCAGGGTAGTTGACTTACACCTTCTAGAGCACGTTGGGTGGCACGGGATACATGCGGACGTGCATTGTCCTGTCGGAACAGCAAGTTCCCTTGCCGGTCTAGGAATGGTAGAACGATGGGTTCGATGACGGTGTGGATGTACCGTGCACTATTCAGTGTCCCCTCGACGATCACCAGTGGTGTACGGCCAGTGTAGGAGATCGCTCCCCACACCATGATGCCGGGTGTTGGCCCTGTGTGCCTCGGTCGTATGCAGTCCTGATTGTGGCGCTCACCTGCGCGGCGCCAAACACGCATACGACCATCATTGGCACCAAGGCAGAAGCGACTCTCATCGCTGAAGACGACACGTCTCCATTCGTCCCTCCATTCACGCCTGTCGCGACACCACTGGGGGCGGGCTGCACGATGTTGGGGCGTGAGCGGAAGACGGCCTAACGGTGTGCGGGACCGTAGCCCAGCTTCATGGAGACGGTTGCGAATGGTCCTCGCCGATACCCCAGGAGCAACAGTGTCCCTAATTTGCTGGGAAGTGGCGGTGCCGTCCCCTACGGCACTGCGTAGGATCCTACGGTCTTGGCGTGCATCCATGCGTCGCTGCGGTTCGGTCCCAGGTCGACGGGCACGTGCACCTTCCGCCGACCACTGGCGACAACATCGATGTACTGTGGAGACCTCACGCCCCACGTGTTGAGCAATTCGGCGGTACGTCCACCCGGCCTCCCGCATGCCCACTATACGCCCTCGCTCAAAGTCCGTCAACTGCACATACGGTTCACGTCCACGCTGTCGCGGCATGCTACCAGTGTTAAAGACTGCGATGGAGCTCCGTATGCCACGGCAAACTGGCTGACATTGACGGCGGCGGTGCACAAATGCTGCGCAGCTAGCGCCATTCGACGGCCAACACCGCGGTTCCTGGTGTGTCCGCTGTGCCGTGCGTGTGATCATTGCTTGTACAGCCCTCTCGCAGTGTCCGGAGCAAGTATGGTGGGTCTGACACACCGGTGTCAATGTGTTCTTTTTTCCATTTCCAGGAGTGTATTTATTTACTTTAACCGCGTTTTCCTTTCTTATCGTCATTGCTGCCAACTAATGAGGATTACTGATTCGATTATAAGTGCACCAACATTTCACGGATGTCATTTGTTTTTCGGAGTAGATGCCCTTCCCACACAACAGGGAACTTACACGGTTAGTTTAAGTTCTAACTAACCAGAGTTGTAGGAAGGAGGTGGTTATAAAGTCCAGTCACGAGACTGACGTACAAATTTGGAATCAGGTTGCGTGCCGCGATTGTGCTCCTGCTATCATACGAAATCGCACCCCAGACTATAACTCCAGGTGTAGGTCCAGTGTGTCTAGCACGCAGACAGGTTGGTACCAACCGCTCTTCTGGCCTCCTCCTAACCAACACAGGGCCATCACTGGAACCGAAGTAGAACCACATTTCATCAGAAAATACAACAGACCTCCACCTTACCCTCAAACAAGGTCTCCGGTGACACCACTGAAGTTACAAATAGCGATGGTTTGGGGTCAGTTGAATGCACTCTACGAGGCACTTAGCCCGGAGTTGTCCTTGAAGTAACCGATTTGTAACAGTTGCCAAGTGCTGCAAAGATCGGTGCTGCAGACGCAGTACGATGCGCCAGAGCCATACGCCGAACACGAAGGACTTCCCTGTCAGCAGTGCCACGTGGATATCCAGAGCCCGGTCTTCTTGCGACCATACATTCTCGTGACCTCTGCTGCCAACAATCATATGAAGTGGTTACTTTCGCGCCAAGTCTTTTTGCAATGTCGCAGAAGGAACATTCAGCTTCTCGTAGCCCTACTACACAGCCTTAGGCATTCTTGGCTAACATTAACTCACCACGTCCAATCTCAAAGGCAGCTAACGACCGCTACAGCGTGTATTTAAAGCATACCTGATTTGCATCCTCATAGTGTCGCTACTGCAGCCGCTCTTACTGGCGCGAAATTTGAGCAGACATTATCTTTCAGCAATAGAAACACGCCTACCAACTTTCCGTTATGTCGCACGACTCCTTATTGGTGTTGCGATTTACTTTTTTGTCAGTATGGTTGACAGTGACAGAACAGTACTAGGAAAAGAGTGGAGGAGGCAGTGCCTGCGGGACGGGAATGAAGAGAAGGAGTAAGTGGAAGGGGGTGAGAGCCAGTGATAATGAGGGAGAGAGTCTATGACAATGACAGCGAGGAAGAGAGAGGTCGTACAGTGGGAAGAGATACCAGCAGTGGGGAGGATTGAGTAAGACAGTGGCAATAAAACAGAGAGGAAAATGGCGACAATGAGAGGAGACAATATTAGTAGGAGAGTACAGAGGAGACAGTGGTTGTGAGAACGGAACAGTGACAATTAGAGAGGCACAAAGCGGTAATGACAATGAGTTGAGCTGAATGAGTGAGTGAGAATGGGCAAATGGGAGTGGATGGGTGTGAGCTGCTTACAGCGAGGGACTAATAGGCGCGAGGGAGTTACACTTAGGGGAGCATGTAGGAGTGAGAGGTGAGTTGCATGTTAAAAAGAGCTCGAGGATATTCGCATGCCAAAAGTCTTGGGAAAGCTTTTAAAGGTGGTGAGAAAGGTAGAATGAGGCAGTTGTAACCCCACTTTTCAGTCAGTCTTATAAACAGGAGCATATTCACCTTTTTTCTCCTTCGATAGAAGCATTTTTCCGATGATTTGTTTCTTGAATCGGTTTGGAACGTGGCTTCTAGGAATTTTGTGAGGCTCTTCGCAATGTAAATCATATCTCTTGCAAAGTCTCCCACTGCAGTTTGCGTTTGCGTGACTCTTTCGCACTGACTAAACAAATCCGTGACGAGCGAGCAGATCTTCTTTGAATCATTGCTATTGTTGTAGCCAGCGACTCAGCGAGCGAAACTATGTACTCATTTGCACAGCTGTCTGGGCGACATAAGCACAGCAGGCATTGAGCACATCGCAACGGGCCGGGAACGTGTTGTGTGGTCCCATGGTCTCCGGAGCGGAATAAAGCTGCCCGTACAGCGACAACAGGCCAGTGTCATATTCTCTCTACAAATCTACGACGTACGCGCCGGCTACTCTCTTGTTGATGAGCAGTGCTGCGAGCTTGGACCACGTTTGGAGTTTGACCCTGGTTGGATTTCTCATAGCAGTACGACAGACTTGGGCTTTATTCACAGACTTGCAGTATTTCATAGTGATCAGTCTTTATGTAACTATAGCGAGCCAGACGGTGGTGCCACGTACCAAACTCCGAACTTGTACCGAACTCGTAACTAGTGTTCTTGTTCAAATAAAGAAAACGGAAGCTCTGCTCCAACATCTGTCTTTTCTGATAATTCAATTTGTTAAGCGCCGCAAAGTGACGAACGAAACTCAAGAGTCGGTCGATCGATGTTTATTAAGGATTTCTTTCGCACCTGAATTACGCTTTCTCAGGGTTAATGTAATAAAACTAAGTCTAACGTCCCTTTATCCCAAAGCTACACCACCTTAAATCGCCCCGAACAATATTGTGACTGAGTACAAGGATATATATTTCGTGAACAACAGTTGAGTTACGCGGAACGTTACCTTTACTTCTCACGATGGCTCCCTACTATCATTTAGTACTATGCATAGACGGCATTTTAGTTTGAAACAAATAATACATTGCAGATTACAGATGTTAATACTAGGCTCATATGGCGTTCCTGTCTTTCAGCAAGCTTTTGATAACGTTGCAAGAGCTAAACGCTGGGGAAAATAGAAAATAAAGGCTGTTTCATACATCCAATAGCAACATAAAAATCTCCCTTACAGAACAGCAATATTAGATGTGGGTAGAAGCGAAGCAAAACAAACTACAATAATAAAGGAGTGAGACACGATTGATGGCTATCCCTTGCACTCCTTCAATATTTACTTTGACTTCCTCTTCAGGGAGTGAGAGAAAACACAATTAAATCGGTATTTTCTGAATTTTGACGCAGGTGACATCATTAGTATATAAAGAGTTGAAGATGACTGTAAAGAACGACGTGAACTACGCACAAAAGTATCACTTTTTAAAAACCCTGTAATTGTCTCCTACTACTACCAGTAGTACAAGTGTATATGCCAGCTAGCTCTGCAGATGATACAGAAATTGATGAAATGTATGATGTGATAAAAGAAATTATTCAGGTAGTAAAGGGAGACGAAAATTTAATAGCCATGGGTGACTGGAATTCGAGAGTAGGAAAAGGGAGAGTAGGAAACATAGTAGGTGAATATGGATTGGGGCTAATAAATGAAAGAGGGAGCCGTCTGGTAGAATTTTGCATATAACTTAATAATAGCTAACACTTGGTTCAAGAATCATAAAAGAAGGTTGTATACATGGAAGAATCCTGGAGATACTAGTAGGTATCAGATAGATTATATAATGGTGAGACAGATTTAGGAACCAGGTTTTACATTGTAAGACATTTTCGGGGGCAGATGTGGACTCTGACCACAATCTATTGGTTATGAACTGTAGATTAAAACTGAAGAAACTGCAAAAAGGTGGGAATTTAAGGAGATGGGACCTGGATATACTGACTAAACCAGAGGTTGTACAGAGTTTCAGGGAGAGCATAAGGGAACAATTGACAGAAATGGGGGAAAGAAATACAGTAGAAGATGAATGGGTAGCTCTGAGGGATGAAGTAGTGAAGGCATCAGACGATCAATTAGGTAGAAAGACGAGGGCTAGTAGATATCCTTGGGTAACAGAAGAAATATTGAATTTAATTGATGAAAGGAGAAAATATAAAAACGCAGTAAATGAAACAGGCAAAAAGGAATACAAACGTCTCAAAAATGAGATCGACAGGAAGTACAAAATGGCTAAGCAGAGATGGCTACAGGACAAATGTAAGGATGTAGAGGCATGTATCGCTAGTGGTAAGATAGATACTGCCTACAGGAAAATTAAAGAGACCTTTGGAGAAAAGAGAACCACTTGTATGAATATCAAAAGCTCAGATGGAAACCCATTTCTAAGCAAAGAAGGGAAAGCAGAAAGGTGGAAGGAGTATATAGAGGGTCTATACAAGGGCGATGTACTTGAGGACAATATTCTGGAAATGGAAGACGATGTAGATGAAGATGAAATGTGAGATACGATACTGCGTGAAGAGTTTGACAGAGCACTGAAAGACCTGAGTCGAAACGAGGCCTCGGGAGTAGACAACATCCCATTATAACTACTGACGGCCTTGGGAGAGCCAGTCATGACAGAACTTTACCATCTGGTGAGCAAGATGTATGAGACAGGCGAAATACCCTCAGACTTCAAGAAGAATATAATAATTCCAATCCCAAAGAAAGCAGGTGTTGACAGATGTGAAAATTACCGGACTATCAGTTTAATAAATCACAGCTGCAAAATACTAACGCGTATTCTTTACAGACGAATGGAAAAACTGGTAGAAGCCGACGTCGGGGAAGATCAGTTTGGATTATTCCGTAGAAATGTTGGAACACGTGAGGTAATACTGACCTTACGACTTATTTTAGAAGAAAGATTAAGGAAAGGCAAACCTACATTTCTAGCATTTGTAGACTAAGATAAAGATTTTGACAATGTTGACTGGAATACTCTATTTCAAATTCTAAAGGTGGCAGGGGTAAAATACAGGGAACGAAAGGCTATTTACAATTTGTACAGAAACCAGATGGTAGTTATAAGAGTCGAGGGACATGAAAGGGAAGCAGTGGTTGGGTTCAAAATGGTTCAAATGGCTCTGAGCACTATGCGACTTAACTTCTGAGGTCATCAGTCGCCTAGAACATAGAACTAATTAAACCTAACTAACCTAAGGACATCACACACATCTATGCCCGAGCCAGGATTCGAACCTGCGACCGTAGCGGTCACGCGGTTCCAGACTGAAGCGCCTAGAGCCGCACGGCCACACCGGCCGGCCAGTGAGACAGGGTTGTAGCCTCTCCCCGATGTTATTCAATCTGTATATTGAGCAAGCAGTAAAGAAAACAAAGGAAAATTTCGGAGTAGGTATTAAAATCAATGGAGAAGAAATAAAAACTTTGAGGTCCGCCGACGACATTGTAATTCTGTCAGAAACAGCAAAGGACTTGGAAGAGCAGTTGAACGGAATGGACAGTGTCTTGAAAGGAGGATATAAGGTGAAAATTCACAAAAGCAAAACGAGGATAATGGAATGTAGTCGAATTAAGTCGGGTGATGCTGAGAGAATTAGATTAGGAACTGAGGGAATTAGATTAGGAAAAGAGACACTTGAAGTGGTAAAGGAGTTTTGCTATTTGGGAAGCAAAATAACTGATGATGATCGAAGGAGAGAGGATATAAAATGTAGACTGACAATGGCAAAGAAAGCGTTTCTGAAGAAGAGAAATTTGTTAACATCGACTATAGATTTAAATGTCAGGAAGTCGTTTCTGAAAGTATTAGTATGGAGTGTAGCCATGTATGGAGTGAAACGTGGACGATAAATAGTTTGGACAAGAAGAGAATAGAAGCTTTCGAAATGTGGTGCTACAGAAGAATGCTGAAGATTAGATGGGTAGATCACATAGTTAATAAGGAGGTATTGAATAGAATTGGAGAGAAGAGAAATTTGTGGCACAACTTGACTAGAAGAAGGGACCGTTTGGTAGGACATGTTCTGAGGCATCAAGGGATCACAAATTTAGCATTGGAGGGCAGCGTGGAAGGTAAAAATTGTAGAGGGAGACCAAGAGATGAATACACTAAGCAGATTCAGAAGGCTGTAGGTTGCAGTAGGTACTGGGAGATGAAGAAGCTTGCACTGGATAGAGTAGCATGGAGAGCTGCATCAAACCAGTCTCAGGTCTGAAGACCACCACCGCAACAACAACAACAACAACAACAACAACAGCAACAACGACGCGTGAGTCTGAAATTTGGCTCAGAGGTGCCTGCAACCTTCCCCTGTGATGATGCAAAAGGGTGGCACCCTGTGTCGTTGGCCGCGCGCTCGGCGACACTTCAGACAGCATGCGAATAAGAGGCTACAGAACATATGTTCATGTGAGGTCAAGATAGGTTAATGATATCGCATCGGCACCAACTTTCACCACAACTCTGCCCAGAGTCATCCCGGGCTTGTCACACGATTTCAAGGTCTCACAGTCTCTCTCACCGACATTAACACCCCTTCTTTTGACGCCTCTGCGATGGAGGTCAGACCTGCGTCGTCCAGCGTTGAAATCGTGCGGTTTTCTAATGGGTAGCCGCGGGAAAAGCTTCAGACACACCGCCGCGACACGAAAAACCCTCAGGAGGTGGCATAAAAGGAGGCAATGAAACCATCCCTTCCCGTTGGGTGTTGATCTCTACATATTCACGGTCGAAAACGACAGTTAGCAGTGTGATGATCAACAGTTCGACGTTCTTGTCAACATTCGACACTGCTGACACACCAGTAATTATTCCACCCTACTAAGGACATGATCTAATACGTTTGGAGTGTAGTGTGACCGCAACTTTTGGTCTTGAGTAGAAAGTGGAACAACCACCAGGGACCGCTAAAAACCTTTCAACGAAATTCGAGTTGGCCGGTGTGGCCGTACGGTTCTAGGCGCTTCAGTCTGGAACCGCGTGACCGCTACGGTCGCAGGTTCGAATCCTGCCTCGGGCATGGATGTGTGTGATGTCCTTAGGTTAGTTAGGTTTAAGTAGTTCTAAGTTCTAGGGGACTGACGACCTCATATGTTAAGTCCCATAGTGCTCTGAGCCATTTTTGTACGAAATTCGAAAGTGATCGGAAGTAGCAAAGGGTTCTTATACTTTTTCTGCCTTCGTGTTTCGCGCCCTCCTGTGACGTGATCACGGAGGGGTGTAACATTGACATCTGTGTGAATAATACGGCAGAGGATCCAAGACCCCTTTTCTCCAGTTCCACAACGCCCTCGATGGCACCCACGCACCTTTATTGTCCTGGTTCAGACCACTGTTTCCAGAAGGCTTTACTTGGTCGTAAGAAATCCTTATCTAGATATTCCCAAATAGCGCTACCTATGTCCCACCACTATCTCTCATAGCATTTTGCTGAAAAGTCCCTGACTATAATGGGTCAATACTTGAACGGCCCTAACTAGGCAATGAAAGGATATAATTTAGAAAATTATTGAAAAAAAGGTCAAATGTTTTCTGAAAGTATACAGCAAATGAGGTTGCACTGTTTGTATAATTCATCAGACGAATATCTTCCAGTACTCTTTAAAATTCTAAGACAGAGCTAAACATTGAACTTTAAATTCTCAGTTGACACGTCAGTTGCTGAATACAACTTCGAGCATCATTCAAAGGCACGTCGAAGGTTTCTCTAATCTATTTTATTTCTTACTTTTAGACAAATAAATTGTTAAAACATTTGACCTTTTTTCCAGAATTTTTTATTTCAAAGATTTTTTTACTGATGATTGAATATCAACATACGTAGGTAGGAGCTATGTGTGAAATATTTCAACTTTCCCCCAAATATCTAAGTTTTCTTAACTATTCTGATTATTTTGAGGTAATTAAATTTTTTTCCAAAACTAGACCTCATGCTGGTGTCTTTGATACAACATTTATTCATTTCCCACAGTTCATGTGGTTGAATAAAATCCAATGCTTAATTAAGTTTTATTTTGCTCCCATCCAACATTTAGGGAAGAAAACGTACGAACAATGCTGTGTGTGTATCGAAAGTGCTATCAATCATTAATTTCTCACTATATCACTTATTTGAATCTTCACGATGGATTGTTTATGCTCGGACAGCTCTTTGGCTGTTTACTTGTGACTCTCGTATTGGAACTTGTGCTCCTGACAAGTCTTGCTTGCAGCGGCCCTACACCTGATTTCTCTTTAGCCCATGCAACTGCGCATCACTGTATGTATCCATATCCACTCCCTTGGATGTTATAATGTACAGTTTTAATTTATCTCGTGGGTACGAACATAAAACTGGATACCCTGTAACATGAGCTATTTACGTAATGCTCAGATGAGCTGCAGAATCCCACTGTAACTGGCTACGGCCAAGCGAAACAGGCAGAGAAGAAAATGAACAGTCAAGAAAGGCAGAAAGATACTGACAATAGAAAGAAGCGGTAACCCCTTGCAATGAATGATGGACTGCAATATTTCAGGTATCTCATCAGAGAATTGGTCGTCACTCAATTATGTTTAAGCCCCATTATCTCGGAATTAACAAAATTGTAGATGTTCCACTACTGAAATAGGCCTTCTGTGTTTCTGTCTTTCTTGACTGTTCATTTGCTTTGCCACTCGCTGCCTATTTGAGAATGTAGTAAAGCCTCTTGGAAGGAAGTATATCATTGTTTTCTACAGGTTTTTATGATGAATAAATAACGATATGAGTCCACGCTCCTTACTGCTACCCCCAACCAACTAATATGAAAATGCTGTCGTACAATGGATAACGGGAGAGATATTAAATAAGTGAACATAGGAAGGTGCGCCCATGTGTCTCATTACCTTTAGTGAGACATCCCTTGCTGTGATGCAACATCGCGCATCACATTAATTTTCACTAGTTATTTCAATGTAAGCATGAGCAGATATAAGTTACAGCAGCAGTAATGGTAATCAGCTAACGCCTCTTACAACCAAATAATAAAGAGATGCTCCTCTTGACATGGCAAGGAACAATTAAATAAGAGTCTATTAGAAAAATAAAATTTTTCATTTCGAGCAATGTTCGTATGATAGGGTTCTCATTTGAGTCACTTGCCTCCTGGGAAACCAGCCTTTATGTTCCTCAGACAATGGCGACTACTTCCACGTAAGATACGCAGGCATCACCGTGGCGGCGAGGGGTCCTCGCGTCCTTCTTTCATGTTAGACAGGGAGCTGATACGTGAAGATGATGATGATGTTTGGTTTGTGGGGCGCTCAACTGCGTGGTTATCAGCGCCCGTACAATTTCCCAACCTTTGCTCAGTCCAATTTCGCCACTTTCTTGGATGATGATGAAATGATGAGGACAACACAAACACCCAGTCATCTCGAGGCAGGTGAAAATCCCTGACCCCGCCGGGAATCGAACCCGGGACCCCGTGTGATACGTGAAATTTTGGGCTGGAATGCGCTGTTAAAGCCAGTCTTATGACTGACAAGGGTAATGTCTATAGGTGACTCGATGTTACCAGTGGTGGCTGTTCCCTCTCTATCGCCCAAAATCATTCCTTTTCCGTGGTACGTTAGTCTGATCAAGACATTTCAAAAATACTCAGAATGGAAGGGGAGGCACAAGCATTTCATCTTGTCTCATAGGCTAACAACGAGGCGAGAGCTCTGATGCCTCCTAATATCATGGGGTGGATTTTTCTCGGGGACATAACGCAACAGGAAGGTATTACGGTGTAAATGTTCCTCTTCTCTGATTGATCAAGAAATAGCCATGGGCGTTGGCCGGGCGACGCTGGTTTTCGGCAGACTTTTTCGGTGGGACACAGAATTTAGAGACACGTACACTTTTTCGGGCATTCGGGGCCCGGTTCTGGAGCAGTTTACATCGGGTTCCGACTTCGGTATGGTGAAGACTGGTAAGAGTTCTCGCATCAGAGTTTGAATGTAACTGACTGGGTAGGATATAGCTGATCAGGCATCGTGTGAGTTTTAGGAACATCACGACAACTTCAGATTTTGCTTAAATCCATATCCATGATTCTTATTTTTCTTATTTCAATTCTTCACGTTTTACATTGAATCTTGTGTTACCATGTCTTGCTCTTTACCTTGCCTAGTTGCACGTATTAAATCCTGTGCATGTCGAAGTAGCATCGCTCCTTGTACCATGGGTAAAGCAACTGTTTCTGTCCTAACTGATATCTGCTATGCTTACAGTGAAATCAATCTTAAACGACGTTTCATAAGAGTAAGGAGATGTGTTACTCAAGTTGCAATAGTGAGAAATACACCAGCATCTTTCAGCGTTCACTTCTTCAACTTCTCTAATTGTTATCCATTGTCGGACTGAATTTCCATATTAGCTGGCTTGAGAAAGAATACAACGACACTATTCCTTCCAAGAGGCCTTACTACCTTCGCAAACAGGTTGCGAATGTGAAAGCAAATGAACAGTCAAGAAACGCGGAAGATATGAGGGCTTGTTGATAAATAATGCCCTTGAATTTTTTATGTGAAGACTATTACAGCTCTTTAAATAAAATAAACTTTATTAATACGCTACATCTTAATTCTTAATATCTACATTTTTCTTTCTTAACACAGTCATCCTGGCGACGAACACATTTCTTCCAACGAAAAACCGGTTAGTTGATATCGTCACTGTTTGGCTCTGTTGACAGAGCCACAACCTCACCTTTCGTTGCACCGCTCCATCGTCATCAAAGATGTCGTCGAATGTGTTCTTTAAGTTTTGTAAGCAGGTGCAAATCGAATGAGGCAAGTTGGGACTGTATGGAGGATGATTTATGACAGTGAAACCAAGGCGTTGGGCTGCTGCAGATGTCGCAGCGCTCCGGTGTGGTCAGGCATTGTCGTGCTGAAGGAAAGGGTTATCCACGTGTGTAAAAAGTTTTTTGCGCTTAGAAAATCGATTACAGCACGCAGTTTCTCACGCACCGACAGACTTACGTTACACATCGCCACGTTACACGCAACAATTCGGAGCCCTCTAGCGGCAGAAGGTTGTAACTTGCGTCAGTGAAGCGAGAAAGTCTACCGCGTTACATGCGTGTCATGTAATACCTCAACCGACATCGGAGACAGAACAAACAATTCGGAGGAAATACACTACTGGCCATTAAAATTGCTACACCAAGAAGAAATGCAGATGATAAACGGGTATTCATTGGACAAATATATTATACTAGAACTGATGTGTGATTACATTTTCACGCAGTTTGGGTACATAGATCCTGAGAAATCAGTACCCAGAACAACCACCTCTGGCCGTAATAACGGCCTTGATACGCCTGGGCATGGAGTCAAACAGAGGTTGGATGGCGTGTACAGATACAGCTGTCCATGTAGCTTCAACATGATTCCACAGTTCATCAAGAGTAGTGACTGTCGTATTGTGACGAGCCAGTTGCTCGGCCACCATTGACCAAACGTTTTCAATTGGTGAGAGATCAGGAGAATGTGCTGGCCAGGGCAGCAGTCTAACATTTTCTGTATCCAGAAAGGCCCGTACAGATCTGCAACATGTGGTCCTGCATTGTCCTGCTAAAATGTAGGGTGTCGCAGGGATCGAATGAGGGGTAGAGCCACGGATCGTAACATATCTGAAATGTAACGTCCACTGTTCAAATTGCCGTCAAAGCGAAGAAGAGGTGACCGAGACGTGTAACCAATGGCACCCCATACCATCACGCCGGGTGATACGCCAGTATGGCGATGACGAATACACGCTTCCAATGTGCATTCACCACGATGTCGCCAAACACGGATGCCACCATCGTGATGCTGTAAACAGAACCTGGATTCATCCGAAAAAATGACATTTCGCCATTCGTGCATCCAGGTTCGTCGTTGAGTACACCATCGCAGGCGCTCCTGTCTGTGATGCAGCGTCAAGGGTAACCGCAGCCATGGTCTCCGAGCTGATAGTGCATGCTGCTGCAGACGTCGTCGAACTGTTCGTGCAGATGGTTGTTGTCTTGCAAACGTCCCTATCTGTTGACTCAGGGATCGAGACGTGGCTGCACGATCCGTTACAGCCATGCGGATAAGATGCTTGTCATCTCGACTGCTAGTGATACGAGGCCGTTGGGATCCAGCACGGCGTTCCGTATTACCCTCCTGAACCCACCTATTCCATATTCTGCTAACAGTCATTGGATCTCGACCAACGCGAGCAGCAATGTCGCGATACGATAAACTGCAATCGCGATAGGCTACAACCCACCTTTATCAAAGTCGGAAACGTGATGGTACCCATTTCTCCTCCTTACACGAGGCATCACAACAACGTTTCACCAGGCAACGCCGGTCAACTGCTGTTTGTGTATGAGAAATCGATTGGAAACTTTCCTCAAGTCAGCACCTTGTAGGTGTCGCCACCGGCGCCAACCTTGTGTGAATGCTCTGAAAAGCTAATCATTTGCATATGACAGCATCTTCTTCCTGTCGGTTAAATTTCGCGTCTGTAGAACGTCATCTTCGTGGTGTAGCAATTTTAATGGCCAGTAGTGTACTTCTCAGCACGCCCTCGTTTATGAGATGGATCTGACAGATTGCTTAGTACTGCATTCATGAACATCCCTGGTTCCAGATTTAAATTTCCCAGGGTAAATTTGTTTGGAATCATCTAAGTAAGTAAATCCCAGAAATAGGGCCAGCCGGTGTGGCCGTGCGGTTCTAAGCGCGTCAGTTTGGAACCGCGTGACCGCTACGGTCGCAGGTTCGAATCCTGCCTCGGGCATGGATGTGTGTGATGTCCTTAGGTTAGTTAGGTTTAAGTAGTTATAAGTTCTAGGGGACTGACGACCTCAGATGTTAAGTCCCATAGTGCTCAGAGCCATTTTTGTACGAAATTCGAAAGTGATCGGAAGTAGCAAAGGGTTCTTATACTTTTTCTGCCTTTGTGTTTCGCGCCCTCCTGTGACGTGATCACGGAGGGGTGTAACATTGACATCTGTATGAATAATACGGCAGAGGATCCAAGACCCCTTTTCTCCAGTTCCACAACGCCCTCGATGGCACCCACGCACCTTTATTGCCCTGGTTCAGACCACTGTTTCCAGAAGGCTTTACTTGGTCGTAAGAAATCCTTATCTAGATATTCCCAAATAGCGCTACCTATGTCCCACCACTATCTCTCATAGCATTTTGCTGAAAAGTCCCTGACTATAATGGGTCAATACTTGAACGACCCTAACTAGGGAATGAAAGGATATAATTTAGAAAATTATTGAAAAAATGGTCAAATGTTTTCTGAAAGTATACAGCAAATGAGGTTGCACTGTTTGTATAATTCATCAGACGAATATCTTCCAGTACTCTTTAAAATTCTAAGATTTAGAGCTAAACATTGAACTTTAAATTCTCAGTTGACACGTCAGTTGCTGAATACAACTTCGAGCATCATTCAAAGGCACGTCGAAGGTTTCTCTAATCTATTTTATTTCTTACTTTTAGACAAATAAATTGTTAAAACATTTGACCTTTTTTCCAGAATTTTTTATTTCAAAGATTTTTTTACTGATGATTGAATATCAACATACGTAGGTAGGAGCTATGTGTGAAATATTTCAACTTTCCCCCAAATATCTAAGTTTTCTTAACTATTCTGATTATTTTGAGGTAATTAAATTTTTTTCCAAAACTAGACCTCATGCTGGTGTCTTTGATACAACATTTATTCATTTCCCACAGTTCATGTGGTTGAATAAAATCCAATGCTTAATTAAGTTTTATTTTGCTCCCATCCAACATTTAGGGAAGAAAACGTACGAACAATGCTGTGTGTGTATCGAAAGTGCTATCAATCATTAATTTCTCACTATATCACTTATTTGAATCTTCACGATGGATTGTTTATACTCGGACAGCTCTTTGGCTGTTTACTTGTGACTCTCGTATTGGAACTTGTGCTCCTGACAAGTCTTGCTTGCAGCGGCCCTACACCTGATTTCTCTTTAGCCCATGCAACTGCGCATCACTGTATGTATCCATATCCACTCCCTTGGATGTTATAATGTACAGTTTTAATTTATCTCGTGGGTACGAACATAAAACTGGATACCCTGTAACATGAGCTATTTACGTAATGCTCAGACGAGCTGCAGAATCCCACTGTAACTGGCTACGGCCAAGCGAAACAGGCAGAGAAGAAAATGAACAGTCAAGAAAGGCAGAAAGATACTGACAATAGAAAGAAGCGGTAACCCCTTGCAATGAATGATGGACTGCAATATTTCAGGTATCTCATCAGAGAATTGGTCGTCACTCAATTATGTTTAAGCCCCATTATCTCGGAATTAACAAAATTGTAGATGTTCCACTACTGAAATAGGCCTTCTATGTTTCTGTCTTTCTTGACTGTTCATTTGCTTTGCCACTCGCTGCCTATTTGAGAATGTAGTAAAGCCTCTTCGAAGGAAGTATATCATTGTTTTCTACAGGTTTTTATGATGAATAAATAACGATATGAGCCCACGCTCCTTACTGCTACCCCGAACCAACTAATATGAAAATGCTGTCGTACAATGGATAACGGAGAGATATTAAATAAGTGAACATAGGAAGGTGCGCCAATGTGTCTCATTACCTTTAGTGAGACATCCCTTGCTGTGATGCAACATCGCGCATCACATTAATTTTCACTAGTTATTTCAATGTAAGCATGAGCAGCAGTAATGGTAATCAGCTGACGCCTCTTACAACCAAATAATAAAGAGATGCTCCTCTTGACATGGCAAGGAAAAATTAAATAAGAGTCTATTAGAAAAATAAAATTTTTCATTTCGAGCAATGTTCGTATGATAGGGTTCTCATTTGAGTCACTTGCCTCCTGGGAAACCAGCCTTTATGTTCCTCAGACAATGGCGACTACTTCCACGTAAGATACGCAGGCATCACCGTGGCGGCGAGGGGTCCTCGCGTCCTTCTTTCATGTTAGACAGGGAGCTGATACGTGAAATTTTGGGCTGGAGTGCGCTGTTGAAGCCAGTCTTATGACTGACAAGGGTAATGTCTATAGGTGACTCGATGTCACCAGTGGTGGCTGTTCCCTCTCTATCGCCCAAAATCATTCCTTTTCCGTGGTACGTTAGTCTGATCAAGACATTTCAAAAATACTCAGAATGGAAGGGGAGGCACAAGCATTTCATCTTGTCTCATAGGCTAACAACGAGCCGAGAGCTCTGATGCCTCCTAATATCATAGGGTGGATTTTTCTCGGGGACATAACGCAACAGGAAGGTATTACGGTGTAAATGTTCCTCTTCTCTGATTGATCAAGAAATAGCCATGAGCGTTGGCCGGGCGACGCTGGTTTTCGGCAGACTTTTTCGGTGGGACACAGAATTTAGAGACACGTACACTTTTTCGGGCATTCGGGGCCCGGTTCTGGAGCAGTTTACACCGGGTTCCGACTTCGGTATGGTGAAGACTGGTAAGAGTTCTCGCATCAGAGTTTGAATGTAACTGACTGGGTAGGATATAGCTGATCAGGCATCGTGTGAGTTTTAGGAACATCACGACAACTTCAGATTTTGCTGGAATCCATATCCATGATTCTTAGTTTTCTTTTTTCAATTCTTTCACGTTTTACATTGAATCTTGTGTTACCATGTCTTGCTCTTTACCTTGCCTAGTTGCACGTATTAAATCCTGTGCATGTCGAAGTAGCATCGCTCTTTGTACCATGGGTAAAGCAACTGTTTCTGCCCTAACTGATATCTGCTATGCTTACAGTGAAATAACTGGTGGAAATCAATCTTAAACGACGTTTCATAAGAGTAAGGAGATGTGTTACTCAAGTTGCAATAGTGAGAAATACACCAGCATCTTTCAGCGTTCACTTCTTCAACTTCTCTAATTGTTATCCATTGTCGGACTGAATTTCCATATTAGCTGGCTTGGGAAAGAATACAACGACACTATTCCTTCCAAGAGGCCTTACTATCTTCGCAAACAGGTTGCGAATGTGAAAGCAAATGAACAGTCAAGAAACACGGAAGATATGAGGGCTTGTTGATAAATAATGCCCTTGAATTTTTTATGTGAAGACTATTACAGCTCTTTAAATAAAATAAACTTTATTAATACGCTACATCTTAATTCTTAATATCTACATTTTTCTTTCTTAACACAGTCATCCTGGCGACGAACACATTTCTTCCAACGAAAAACCGGTTTGTTGATATCGTCACTGTTTGGCTCTGTTGACAGAGCCACAACCTCACCTTTCGTTGCACCGCTCCATCGTCATCAAAGATGTCGTCGAATGTGTTCTTTAAGTTTTGTAAGCAGGGGCAAATCGAATGGGGCAAGTTGGGACTGTATGGAGGATGATTTATGGCAGTGCAGATGTCGCAGCGCTCCGGTGTGGTCAGGCATTGTCGTGCTGAAGGAAAGGGTTATCCACGTATGTAAAAAGTTTTTTGCGCTTAGAAAATCGATTACAGCACGCAGTTTCTCACGCACCGACAGACTTACGTTACACATCGCCACGTTACACGCAACAATTCGGAGCCCTCTAGCGGCAGAAGGTTGTAACTTGCGTCAGTGAAGCGAGAAAGTCTACCGCGTTACATGCGTGTCATGTAATACCTCAACCGACATCGGAGACAGAACAAACAATTCGGAGGAAACACACTACTGGCCATTAAAATTGCTACACCAAGAAGAAATGCAGATGATAAACGGGTATTCATTGGACAAATATATTATACTAGAACTGATGTGTGATTACATTTTCACGCAGTTTGGGTACATAGATCCTGAGAAATCAGTACCCAGAACAACCACCTCTGGCCGTAATAACGGCTTTGATACGCCTGGGCATGGAGTCAAACAGAGGTTGGATGGCGTGTACAGGTACAGCTGTCCATGTAGCTTCAACATGATACCACAGTTCATCAAGAGTAGTGACTGTCGTATTGTGACGAGCCAGTTGCTCGGCCACCATTGACCAAACGTTTTCAATTGGTGAGAGATCAGGAGAATGTGCTGGCCAGGGCAGCAGTCTAACATTTTCTGTATCCAGAAAGGCCAGTACAGATCTGCAACATGTGGTCCTGCATTGTCCTGCTAAAATGTAGGGTGTCGCAGGGATCGAATGAAGGGTAGAGCCACGGATCGTAATATATCTGAAATGTAACGTCCACTGTTCAAATTGCCGTCAAAGCGAAGAAGAGGTGACCGAGACGTGTAACCAATGGCACCCCATACCATCACGCCGGGTGATACGCCAGTATGGCGATGACGAATACACGCTTCCAATGTGCGTTCACCACGATGTCGCCAAACACGGATGCCACCATCGTGATGCTGTAAACAGAACCTGGATTCATCCGAAAAAATTACATTTCGCCATTCGTGCATCCAGGTTCGTCGTTGAGTACACCATCGCAGGCGCTCCTGTCTGTGATGCAGCGTCAAGGGTAACCGCAGCCATGGTCTCCGAGCTGATAGTGCATGCTGCTGCAAACGTCGTCGAACTGTTCGTGCAGATGGTTGTTGTCTTGCAAACGTCCCCATCTGTTGACTCAGGGATCGAGACGTGGCTGCACGATCCGTTACAGCCATGCGGATAAGATGCTTGTCATCTCGACTGCTAGTGATACGAGGCCGTTGGGATCCAGCACGGCGTTCCGTATTACCCTCCTGAGCCCACCTATTCCATATTCTGCTAACAGTCATTGGATCTCGACCAACGCGAGCAGCAATGTCGCGATACGATAAACTGCAATCGCGATAGGCTACAACCCACCTTTATCAAAGTCGGAAACGTGATGGTACCCATTTCTCCTCCTTACACGAGGCATCACAACAACGTTTCACCAGGCAACGCCGGTCAACTGCTGTCTGTGTATGAGAAATCGATTGGAAACTTTCCTCAAGTCAGCACCTTGTAGGTGTCGCCACCGGCGCCAACCTTGTGTGAATGCTCTGAAAAGCTAATCATTTGCATATGACAGCATCTTCTTCCTGTCGGTTAAATTTCGCGTCTGTAGAACGTCATCTTCGTGGTGTAGCAATTTTAATGGCCAGTAGTGTACTTCTCAGCACGCCCTCGTTTATGAGATGGATCTGACAGATTGCTTAGTACTGCATTCATGAACATCCCTGGTTCCAGATTTAAATTTCCCAGGGTAAATTTGTTTGGAATCATCTAAGTAAGTAAATCCCAGAAATAGGGCCAGCCTGTGTGGCCGTGCGGTTCTAAGCGCGTCAGTTTGGAACCGCGTGACCGCTACGGTCGCAGGTTCGAATCCTGCCTCGGGCATGGATGTGTGTGATGTCCTTAGGTTAGTTAGGTTTAAGTAGTTATAAGTTCTAGGGGACTGATGACCTCAGTAGTTAAGTCCCATAGTGCTCAGAGCCATTTGAACCATTTGAACCAGAAATAGGGCCACTGTAAAACATATTTTTTCGCTCGACTCGTGTCATCCGTTTCAACTTGTCTATGTCTGAAATTATTCAGAAGTCAAGTGGTAAACGCGTTAACGAAAGCAACAAAACTGCGATTATTCAGTAAGGTGACCTGCCTTGCACAATCGACAGCGTTACTACTAACGGGAGGTGCGCTGACGCTGTGATAGTTTAGTCAATTGTAATTAGAAAGTAGTCGTCAGTAGCTGGACGAAAAAGGGAGTGCGAATTGTGAATGATGGATAATTTTATTATGAATTTCGATTTTCGAGAATTAATCGCGTTACAATACAGCTATGAGAAAATTGGCAACTATCACAGCAGTCAAACTATACTGGCTAAAGCGCAGTTTAAAATCCAAAGGCGTTTATTGGAACAACATTCAGTCCGTCCGTGTTATAAAACTTTTGGGCTATTCAGATATCATGACTGAGTTAACAGACCTGTAGTATCTAGTTGTGCAGTGCGAGAGTGAGTAAAAAACCGATGTTAACAAAGTTCAGAACTTTAAGCTGTGAACAGTGAAGTTAGGATAGTGTATCACCGTCAGCCGGTACGTGGGATGTAGCCATTAAGGTTAACTCAACAGTGCGTTTGTGAGGGGGCTGCCGCATGCATCAATAAGGGTAGGGTCCGATAGTTCAAACTGTGGTGGCAGCAGGTCTCTATTGATATTCTGCCCCTGGAACATTGTTTACACAGCGTCTCGGCAACCTGGAACCAATTACAGGTTTGCACACAGTGTATTTAGGAACAAGCATCTTGTTCTCATATGCACCTGCCAGAGCATGCCACTGTTTGTATTTAGCCCCCAACTGGCCGTGTTCTCACACTGCAACAGCTACACAGTAGTTTAATATCTTCATTGAGATGTGCAAACAAGTGCTGGACACAATCAGAATGCAGATGCTTATGCTATTTATTGGCTACTTCACATAAATTGATAAATTTGGTAAGCGTGTAGAGCAGCAGCATCCTTGTCATAGGAATTCTTGTGTACTACGTAGTTTCCTGTACAATTTTTTTGCAGTGGGCTTCACATTATTCGGGGCATTGATGCTACGATGGCATTTGTACACATTCGGCATCCTACATAAAGAACTTTCATTCACAAAAATTCGGCCCTTGGTGTCTGAACTTCCTACCAAAGATCAGTCTAAAATCTGATGCTCCAAAACTGCTTATTGGATTTGCTTTCAAGAGTGTAAGCATAAAAGGAGCTCAGCGATGACGGTAAAGAAACTGGACTGCAATTGTAACGAGAGAAAGAGGGATTCAATAGATGTAAAATATTTTAGGTCGTCTTTACCGTGACTGTTATTGACACTGAATGAAACAATAAGTTTACTGTGACTGGTAACAGTGAACTAGTTTCATCCAATGTCAATAACAGTCACGGTAAAGCCTAATCTAAAATGTTCTCATTTAAAGTTAATCTGCCCAATCAAGCAACCAAGGCTATTTTCGTGTACTATAAACAGTGACTGTTAACAGTAAACGTGTTGTTTAATTCGGAGTAAAATACGTTTGACAGAAAGGTAGGCAGTCTTAAGTAGAATAAAACTGCGCCAAACATTATAATTTTTTGTTGAAAAGTTGACGACCGTGCGGGTTATTTGCGTAGAATGACATGGAAGGGAACAAGTTCCAGTGATCGGGATCGCTGGACACTGAAAGGAATAGTTACGAAGTACGGTGAACCTGATGTTAATGCCATTATAACAACTCTAATAGAATCTCCAGAAACTTACAAACACAATCTGATGCAAGATGCACATACAAGACATCTATCACAGGGCACAATTCTTAAACTCTCTTACCACTATCAAGACTGAGCTATTAACTTGGACATCGGGTTAAGCCTATGCAAAAGGGGTAGTGGATGAAAAACAGTACGAGAGGACAAGGTCTCGTCTGCACTAGTGTCATGAAGATCTGTCCCCATTCCTTCACTCTTAAGGGCACCCACTCCACATCTCTTTCCCCCATGCTTCGTAAATCCAAGATGGCGGATCTAGCCTACTTACTGTACTTAAAAAATTCAAGATGGTGGAAACAGGTGGTGGAATCGGCTATTTACTATTTACTTATGAACAATTACGCTGAAGTAGGCAGAAGCACGTGGGCCGGGAGAGAGATATCGAATTGAGGCCTGCGCCAAACCGTACTATGTCGCTGTGCAGCCGAGACAATTGGGGTCACCACTGAATATGGTTAGCAGCAGACCCTGCAGAGGCCTCGCTCATCCTTGTTGCCACCAGGAGGCGTGGACTGTGTATTCTATATAAGACTCCTCTGCAGGGAAGTAGCTAGTCCATCTGGCTAATTAATATCAGAATAGCGTCATTTCTATTGTTACTACAAGTGGACTTCCAGTGGTTCGAAACGTATGACAGCTGACATGTTGGCGTGGCACCTGATAGTGGATGTGAAGCTGTAATGGAACTAGAGCATCCTCAGTACAGGGGGACGATGGTGTTCACCGCATGTTCACGATGCATTTAAACACAGTGGACTAAAAATTAATCTCCTCCAGCACACATCGCGATAATTTCGTATAACTGTCTACAGCCTTGATAACGACCTCGTTTTGGTGAGGAAGAGAGTCCACAGGTATCTTAAGACATACATGGAAGAACGCTAATTAGAAGGATTTGAAAACAAAGATTATACGGAAATCTTTGTTTCGTACTCTAATAACGAATCACGAAGCTAGAACAGAAGATCAAATTCCGCATGCTATCACAACAAGCAACAACAATAAGGATAATAAATTCTGGAAGACTTCAATGGGCAGGCCATTTGATGAGAATGAATCAAGTTGTTTGAAGAATATTAATGGAGAATTCATTTAGTAAGAGACCTAAGGGGAGACCAAGTAGTACATGGGTAAATGAAATTAAAACAATATGCAACAGAAATGGTGTAAAGAATTGGCAGGAAGTAGCACAAAATAGAAGCATTTGGAGGCAACATGTGAGATCGGCACGAGAGCTTAGAGTCCTTTACAAGCCGATAAGAAGAAGAAGAAGAAGAAGAAGAAGTAGAAGTAGAAGTAGAAGTAGCAATTTACCCTAAATAATGATTAAGTATGAGGTCACCCTCATGAGTGCTAAAATGAATCCGGTAAACTTCGGTTACACGATAAATCAGTCAAATCTAAAGGCCGTAAATTCAATTAAATACCCAGGAATTACAATTACGAACAACTTAAATTGGAAACAATAAATAGAAAATCTTATGGGGAAGGTAATCCAAAGACTTCCTTTTACTGGCGGAACGCCTAGAAGATGCAACAGATCTATTAAGGAGACTGCCTACATTACAATTGTCCGCCGTATTTTGGAGTATTGCTGAGCGAAATAGGATCCTTATCAGGTAGAATTAACGGAGTAAATCGAGAAAGTTCAAAGAAGGGCAGCACGTTTTGTATTATCGAGAAGTAGGGGAGAGAGTGTCGTGAACATAATACAGGATGTAGGGTGGACATTATTAAAACAAAGGCGTTTCTCGTTGCGGCGGGAGCTTCCCACGAAATTTCAATCACCAACTTTCTCCTCCGAATGTGTAAATATTTTTTTAATGCCGACCTACATAGGGAGAAACGACCATCATAATGAAATAAGGGAAAGGTACACGTGTTCGTTTTTCCGCGCGCTGTTCGGGAGTGGAACAATAGAGAATTATTTTCAAGGTGGTTCGATGAACCCTCTGTCAGGCGGTTAAGTGTGATATGCAGAGCAGCCATGTAGATGTCGGAAGTGGCGTCAGATATGATTTGCAGTGATTATAGATGTACACGTTTTTTTTAGTCTGGAGGAATTCTTACGATTACGCACTGTGTATAAGGACACAGCTCAGAAAGAGAGACTTAATTGGGCGACGTAATTTAATAGTCCATGCCTCATTAGAGGACGGAGAAACAAGACAGCGAGACTCTACATTCACCGGGGCTGTCTGTTCAGGCAGAGCCGTTTGTGCTTCTGCGCGTGACACGTGTTCCTGACAAGGCGTATTGCCGCACACAGATTCGCGCGCAGGTCCATTTCGCGTTGGCTGCCGCGTAATTGCCACGGCACGGCTGTTCGTGGCAGCCCTTCAGCCGCTCGGATTAATCTCGGACGTTTTTAAAGCTCGCAGTTTACGAGGCGGCACTTGTACTGCGCACTGTTGTTAAACTGCGCCGTCCGTGTGACGTTTATGCTTCCCGGAACACAAAACTGCCCCAGAGTCCACATTCCTAGCCGGAAGACGAGACGCACTGTGCCCATCGTCAGCGTGCGCGAGTGTGTGTGTGTGTGTGTGTGTGTGAGAGAGAGAGAGAGAGGGGGGGGGGGCGGGAAGAGTGGGAGGAGGGGCACAGATGGAAGTTCGGTACGATAAATTCACATATAAACGTGTGTGTGTGTGTGTGTGTGTGTGTGTGTGAGAGAGAGAGAGAGAGAGAGAGAGAGAGAGAGAGAGAGAGAAAGGTGGAGGGGAGGGGGACACCTCTCAGTGTTTGGTTTAGTTACTTGCGTGTTATCACTCACAACGATGTAGTGAAACTGGTCAGCGTCTCACGCAGATTTTTTGTAAACATTACGATTCACCACTTTAGCACATTTTAAGTTACATGATTTTGTCATGATACTCTGCGTTTTGTTATTTGTAACTTGCAAGTACACATATGCATCAATATCAAATGCTTTGGTGAATTATGCCTGCACTCAAATAATGTTAATTCAAGAATATTTCGTATATTTTGTCATTTCTTTATGTGTTTCTTTCTTTTGGAAATTTTCTTATAATACGTTCATAACTAACATTATTGCATCTTGAAATGTTTTGAAATGGTAAATCAAAACTGTGTGTTGTAAATGAACATCTTTTATTTCAGTTAAATTGTTAATGATGAGGCCACTAGAATAACTTTTTAGTAAGCTCTTTGCATTAAAGCTTTTGTCTGGGGGAGTTGTGTGACCTCGTGTCCTTTGAGTGTCCTTTTGAAGTACAGAGAAAATGTGAAAGGACTGAATACCATGTGATAGATTCAAAACTAACAGCCTGGGACATTTCATTTAGTAATTGTATGACTTTAATCGGGACTCTGAAATCCTTTTGCAAAAATGGATCATCAAATCTACAGGGTGTACAGTCTCCTGGAAAATCATCTAAAACCCGTCGTAAACTGTTACGATTACCAGTAGTGAACTGTGTCAATAACAAACAAAACTATGCTTGTTTATGTATGGAAAAGTGTGGTCAATTATGGAATGTTATTTTTGAACGAGAGAAAAACTCTCCAACTTTACGTATATATATATATATATATATATATATATATATATATATATATATATAGTATTTGTCCTTGTAATCTCATTTCATACCTCTCCCTCCGTGTAAATAGAATTAAGTGGAAATAATTAATTACCGCTAAAATTCAAGTTTTGTCATTGGCCATCTGCCATTCTTTTGCAGTAATGGCGCATATCAAGAACAGAAAATAATTTTTCAGAAAAGTTTTCATTAAATATACACGACGAAAGCAAAGATAATAAATAATATTACGAAGCTCAAGCTTGCTTATGAGTACACTGACTGGGAAAAATCTTGTTTTCACTGGGGTAGGTATTAGTCAAATCATAATTACCAGTATAGAAGGTCAGTGTGTAACAAAGAATTTACGTAACATTGAGAATAATAGTGCAGCTACGTAGGTGATTATATCATGTCTCTCTCTGCTACAATATTTATTTATCGGACATTAACTATTGCAGTTCTAAACAAACCACGCATATTTTTGAGCTAGCCGTGTGTGTTGACTACATAAGTAAAGTATTACAACCGAACCTAATACTTTACTCGGAATTATTTGCCCACGTAGCAACATTGATGATGGTTAGAGTATATTTTAGCTGCTACTATGAGTGTGCGAAATATACGCGACGTTACGGCTTATAAATACTCTCATCCACGATTCCAAACGTAAAAAAAATGGGCGAGAGAGAGACGATATAAGGGCCAACAACGACAATGACTACTGATAGACAATCAACATGAGACAGGTAGAAGAAATGTTCGGTATTTAAGGGGAGCCGGAGGTGCGTATGCTGCCCATGTTAAAATCACTAACTTTGAGGAACATTTATGAATAAACTACCAAATAGAAAAATTTGAATTTTTTTTACGTATAGAGTGGTTTAGTATTGCAGTTATGACAGAGGGATTTTGGAGTATCTTATCTAGTTTCCTTCCAATTATTTTTTTCATTAATTATCCAAATTTTTTACAAATTAAACTGAAATGAAACTACTGAACATATTGCCAAATGGCTGTGTTACAATGTAAGTTTGACTACTAGGAGTGCTGTATAAAAATTTCATCTAACTTGAGTGGATTTTGAGAAAATGTTCCTTATATTCGAAAAATTCTACTTTATGGGAAATGGCTATCAAAGTTTCTCAATACATTCCTGCACTATAGGATGGATTATCAGGGTCTTCTTCTTCATCTTCCAAAAGCTTCCTCTTCCGTCTTCTTTTCTGGCCTGTTGTTCCATCATACTTCATATGCCTTTCTCTTCTTTCTGCTCCTCTTATCCTTTTTCTGTCAATATTTCTTAGTGCTCGTCCAGTGTTCACCCCAGCTGTAAATCCTAATGCCTTCAGAACTTCACACTTCACACTGTTCCCTTGGTTGTAGGTTGCTATTGCATCATAAAAGCCAAAGTGCAGTGTTTTTATGCTTACAAACACCCTTTTAGGAATCACTTTCCAAATCAAATTGTTTACGCTCTCATTAGGATTCTGTGTCTTTCCGTGTAGACATTTGTGTAACAATTCTGGCTGTGCTAAGTCATGAAAAATTGGTTTTATTGCATTTATCACAGTTTCTGGCAAACCATGTTTGTGATCATAGTCATTTTTTGCATTATGTTTGCACCAGGAATCTTTTGGGCACAGGCTGTGTTGAGGGTATTAATTGGAAGAGGCAGTATGAAGGAACAATGCCCACACTGCTTTTCGCATGTCACTAACATTACTAGTATTTTGCCTTATAGCATACCCATAGTATCTCTGTAGACGTTCAGTCACTTCCTCAGTAAGCCTGCCTCTCCCTCCTATTGTCTTTCTATCACTGAGCTTACTTGAACCCAAAGTTTGTTTGAGCCTTCGAAGCCATGCACCCATACGCTTTTGCACTTGCCCAATGCGTTCCAACTTTTCAACTACAAATTCATTTCCATATAGTTTCAGTTCCTCTATAGTCTTGAAACCTTTGGAGTCACCATCCCCAAGGTAGTATTTGCTAGAAGATGTCACAGGGCCGGCCATGTGTTGCTTAGCAGAAGAACGCACTGTTTCAGTAATTGTAGTATCGCAACTTGGTATTAGTGTTAATTTTCTTTTCCCTACGTTCTTCCTCTTCTTATATACACGGTTACTAAAACGTGGCATCGTAACCAGAACAATGCTTTACACAAGAAGTATAATACTACCAACAACAGGCGCAACTTGAACTAATTCGAAACGGTAAACAGCAAAGAGATGATGTTCCGCGCTCTTAGCGCTTAATTTGTCACAGAAAACAATGTAGCCAACCCTTGCACACTCGCTGTATGCGTAACATAAGGCGCTGTATGCGTAACAGGTCGAGAAAATCCCAAGCAGTTCGCCAGGAAGTCACGAGAGGGTGTTAAATGCATTCAGCGGCCGCCCATTTCCCCTGCAGGCGTGGGGGAAAATGGTAATAACTCCACTTCTAAGGCGAGTAGAACAATAATTCAAAGTTTACATTAAAGAGGAATGTTCCAATTAATTTTCGGTAGCAAAAAAAAAAAAATCGTAATTTTTTGGATTTGACCACCTACGGCTCCCCTTAAAAACTCGGTTTCATTTCACAGATTATTTAACCGTTCCTCGTATTTCTTCTCTAGGTACAAACGAAGTCACGGCAGATATTTCTGAGTAAATTCTTAAATAGTAATTCAGTGTAATAAAATAATAGTAGTAAGATCTACAGCTATATAATTATAGTACATTACATCAGCGAAAAATACACCAACACGCTGAGCATTTGCATCACAATCTTAAGCTACTGATTAAGATACGGAACGCCTTGGACAGTTTCATCGAGACTTGGTACAAAGATGACTAATTACAGGGAGGCATTTACTAAGGGGGTCCTTAGTAACCCAATACTTGAGGATGAAGTGAGATAGTAGTTACATGTAAGCGTATCTATGGAATGTCTAGAAAAATTTCGGAAATATTCAATCTGCCTATTTCACTCGTCTGCTTTGATAGATGAAGTCATTTAAAATGGCAAACAAAAACCACTCATCGAAATCCAAAAAAAGTAAAATACACGCCATAGCAAGAATTAAAGCTATTCTCATGACACGTCATTCGTTGGCTTTGCCAACTCACAACCAATAACCTTCCACCTAACCCAGACCATTTGTTACCGTACACTACAAAAAATAGTATAGAGGCAAAGTAAATAATACGTGTGTGCTTTTCTCTCTCTACCTGCGCATGTATGACGCCAAACAACACAGCATCATCACGTTATGATTCAAAATCAAGTTGCAATATGAGTAAATTCAATCCGTCGACAATTTCGATCCAACATGGTTCCATACATATATGAGTTATTAACTGCAAAAATAGCATGCTGGAGTAAGAAATCGTAGTACACGTGGGAGTCAGGTGGGGGGAGGGGGTTATATAGCTCAAGGGGATAACACGGAAAAATACTCGAAAACGAACTAGTGTCGAATCCTTAGTTTGTGCATTTACTAGGCTGATTCGTGGCAGTCAGGATGAGTTTGACGCCTTGGCTGACTGTTTGAGGTGGGAAGGTGGCTGGTGAAAGTCCTGATGATAACTACCACGTAGAGGTGAGTGGAGGGTTTGAGATGGGAAAGGGGGGTTATTTGTACACTGTAAATGTGTAAGGCGTGGAGCAATTTCAACCAAACGTGGGAGTCAGTTCACTATTTACCTGGAGAAACACAGGGGATAAGATATAATGTGATGACAATGAAAAATAGTTGAAATTGAGTAAAAGTATTGATGGATTCACAGCTTTCGAGGTCGCTGGACTAATTCGTGACAGTTCCCATGACTTTGTACCGCAAATGGATGAGCTGACGAATGGAAGTCCGTAAAATGTTTTGAATTTTTTAGAAACATGTATAAATATGTAAAGCTTCCATAAGGAACTAAATACAATAAAATATTTCCAAGCCAGCATTTTCTGATTGTATGGAATTGCCTATTGGTTTATTTAACCCAACCTATAAGCTGATTATTTATTATGGTTCAAATGGCTCTGAGCACTATGAGACTTAACATCTATGGTCATGTCCCCTAGAACTTAGAACTACTTAAACCTAACTAACCTAAGGACGTCACACAACACCCAGTTATCACGAGGCAGAGAAAATCCCTGACCCCGTCGGGAATCGAACCCGGGAACCCGGGCGTGGGAAGCGAGAACGCTACCGCACGACCACGAGCTGCGGACTGATTATTTATTATAATGAAAATAGAAATTTAATGTAGGTGTAAAGTGAGACAACCGACTGACACGAGTCTGATGATTACGGCAGTTATATGCATGTTTTCACTAAGTCTCTGGGTTTGAGTGATTTCACTTACACACTTTTTCAATATTTTCGGCTAGAAATGACCCATGACTTGTGTTGCCAACTTTTCTAGAGAGGTGAATGCAAAGCAAATTTCTAAAAGTCCAAACTCTATGTCTTTATTTACTTACACTCGAATTATTCGGACTTCTGGCATTAAATGTGGTTGATTTTACAAGATTAATAAGTGATGCTACATCATGAATTTATGTTTAAAAAATGAACAATAAGTTCTTTATTTATATTTGTTGAAGCTTTGACTCTCTTCTCACTGGGTTTCACACATGACAGTCTGCCCCCGGTAGCTGAGTGGTCAGCGCGACAGAACGTCAATCCTAAGGGCCCGGGTTCGATTCCCGGCTGGGTCGGAGATTTTCTCCGCTCAGGGACTGAGTGTTGTGTTGTCCTAATCATCATCATTCCATCACCATCGACGCACAACACTACGACCCATGACCGATAATTCCCTTTCGGTCAATTCTGAAGTGATGTGAACAGAAAGCATATATGATGCATTTTTAACTGTTTTGTAACTTAATCACTTGTATTTTAAGCATATACAGTCACTTGTCGAAAGCATTTTTGCCGCTAGAAATATTTGTCACCATTCGTTAATTTTCGTAATTAATGTAGTTTCAGAACATGATTCATCCTTGCATATACTTCATATCGCACTGAATTTGTCTTCAGGATCACTTTTTTTCACTCATATAATTACTGCCACTGAGCGTTTCGGCAGATCCAGACACGAAGTTCACTTGTAAGAAAACGCCTAGTCATGAACATAGACAAGAAGCTGAATAAAAAGCTGCTTATTAGCACTCAGTAAAAATCAATAACAGTGGCGACAGGCAGCAACAGAATGCAGTCGAATGACGATTTAACAATGCCAAAATGTTGTGCTTCGCGATGTATCTGTTCCGTAAACAATCTGTCAAATGACGGTCATTAATCGAAACAGAAATGAGATTATACACAACGTGGTCAAAAGTATACGGATGCCTGGCTGAAAGTGACTTACAAGTTCGTGGCGCCCTCCATCGGTAAAGCTGGAATTCAATATGGTGTTGGTCCACCCTTAGCCTTGATGACAGCTTCCACTCTCGCAGGCATACGTACAATCAGGTGCTGGGTGGTTTCTTGGGCAATGGCAGCCCATTCTTCTCGGAGCGCTGCACTAAATAGAGATATCGATGTCGGTCGGTAAGTTCTGGCACGAAGTCGGCGTTCTAAAAAATCCCAAAGATGTTCTGTAGGATTCAGGCCAGGACTCTGTACAGGCCAGTCCATAACAGGGATGTAATTGTCGTGTAACCACTCCGCCACAGGCCGTGAATTATCAACAGGTGCGCGATCGTATTGAATGATGCAGTCGCCAGCCCCGAATTGCTTTTCAACAGTGTGAAGCAAGAAGATGCTTAAAATATCAGTGTAGGCCTGTGCTGTGCTGTGATAGTGCCACGCAAAACAACAAAGGGTGCAAGCCCCTCCATGAGAAACACTACCACAATATAACACCACCGCCTCCGAATTTTACTGTTGACACTACACACGCTGGCAGATGACGTTCACCGGGCATTCGCCATACCCACTCCCTGACATCGGATCGCTACATTGTGTACCGTGATTCGTTACTCCACACAATGTTTTTCCACTGTTCAATCGTCCAATGTTTACGCTCCTTACACCAAGCGAGGCATCGTTTGGTATCTACCGGCGTGATGTGTGGCTTATGAGCACCTCCTGCCTCTCTATCATAGTACTTGCAGTGGATCCTGATGCAGTTTGGAATTCCTGTGTGATGGTCTGGATAGATGTCTGCTCCGACCCTCTGCAACTGTTGGCGGTCTCCATCAGTCAACAGACGAGGTCGGCCTGTACGCTTTTGTGCTGTACGTGTCCCTTCACGTGTCCACTTCACTATAACATCGGAAACAGTGGACCTAGGGATGTTTAGGAGTGTGGAAATGTCGCGTACAGACGTATGACGCAAGTGGCACCCAGTCACCTGACCACGTTCGAAGTCCGTGAATTCCACGGAGCGCCCCATTCTGCTCTCTCACGATATCTAATGACTACTGAGGTCTCTGATATGGAGTACCTGGTAGTAGATGGTAGCAAAATGCAGTTAATATGAAAATTGTATGTTTTTGGGGTTTCCGGACACTTTTGATCACATGGTGTAGTCTATAAAAGCAGTTATTGGTGATTTTGGAGACGTCATTATTAGAGAGTGGGGGGGGGGGGGGATGTATGTGTTGAGGTGGAAGAACCATTTGCAAAGAGTCAAATTATTGACTGAGAGACAAGAAAGCGTTTTTCAAGGAAGTAGGCTAAGAACCAGGGCACAGATAGAAGTTACGAAAGCAAGTGAATCGTGAGACAAAGATGCTGTCTGTCAACTGATCTATTCAATACATTCTTAGCGGAAATTGCAAAAATATTATGTTTTGATAGAAACAGTTGGTGACAAAAATGACAAGTGTAGCGTCTGTATATATTTACTTTCTAAATATTCTTAATTCATGTATACCTTAGATTTACACGTACTGTGTGATAAAAAAAATACAAGTATAGTAGTATAAATACTCATTTCCATGACTCAAAGAACGCTTAAACTTCTGCTTAGTGAAGGCAAAAGACAGAAATAAATGGATATTCTTCAAAACAAAATTAAAACATAGTTTGAAGCGAAACAGAAAAAAGTAAAGAAAATGAAGTACATGTGGATGACATACAAAGGTACTTATTCAGATAAAACTGTTAAATGGTGTAAAATTCCTTCCCGGACAGCTGACAGGCGCTTAAGGTGTTACGTAAGAGCAAACAAGATCGAAAACTTAAAAGCTCTGGTATATACCGAATACAGATTTCGAAATACAATACATAGGTCAAACTGAGATGATGAGGTTTGGTTTGTGGGGCGCTCAACTGCGTGGTTATCAGCGCCGGTACAATTACCCAATCTTTGCTCAGTCCAATTTCGCCACTTTTCTAGATGATGATGAAATGATGAGGACAACACAAACACCTAGTCATCTCGAGGCAGGTGAAAATCCCTGACCCCGCCGGGAATCGAACCCGGGACCCCGTGCTCCGGAAGCGAGAACGCTACCGCGAGACCACGAGCGGCGGACAATAGGTCAAACTGGAAGAAGGTTTTCCGCTAGATATAGAAAGTACACCCGAACACGTGGAATCACAACCACGACCAGTCCCGACTATAACTTATGAACACACCACTAGGCTCCAAAGGGAAACCTAATGAATTTTTTAGAAGAAACAGAAATTTTTAGTATGAAAAAAATAAAAAAATCTCGATTTCATTTTTTACGAACAGCGGTATTTTAATCACAATTTCTTTCATGACAGTCGAAGTTTCGCTATGTCAGTGATCGAATCATTAAGCTTAAAACAGAAGTTATATCTTTGAAATCAAATGTTATCTGTTACCAATTTCAGTTCACCCTATGTTTTTGCAAAAAACCAAATACGACTAGTCTTCTTCTTACTGCGTATTGTACTCAATCCGTAAGACTGTAAGGTCCTGTGTCTTTTATTATAGGTAATTTGGTGTGAATAATAAGAGTAATTAAGCTTAACTATGTCTTAATTTATTAATAATATCGTTAAATCCTTCTGCTAATAGTATATAAAGTTTATATCTATGTCTCAGCCAGATAAATAAATTGGAAGTGGTTGGTTTGGTGACGCAACGGTCGCTTTCATAATTTGAGCCTGGTATCTAATGTTCTTTAGGAAGTCCGATCATCACTATTACTATCACGCAAACCATTTATTGCCACTGAAACTTAACATTATGAAGGACCTGTGTCACCAAACTTTACCACTCTCCAACAACAGCTTCTCTGCCTGATGAAACTAACATATAATTTCACATGTATTAATTAATCTGCAGACACTTCGACGAAGCAGGAGAACTTTTAATTGCATCAATTAATTTCCAAGCCTACGATTCTCTAATTGATTATTTTTATCTCTTGCTATCGTCAATGTGATGTGGGCTTATTTCGCATACATTTTACTTTGAATTCTAAACGTTTATAAAACCCACCCAGGTGCGGATATAAGGTAGCATTACAAATGAATCCACATTAAATAGTTCCTTTTCGCACGGTGGATCATAATTTTCACCTGCAGTCTGTCGTAATAAAGACGAAGTATGCCCATTTTCTTTAGGATTCGCGCTAGATGCCCGTTTTTGCTTCATCTGAACCTGTTCTGACTAAGCTGCACGTAACTGTATGAAGATACAGAGGAATCCATTCATACGTAACTAATCTGTGTGTATTTACGATAACAGTTAACAAAAGCGTCACTGCAGTATGTTGGTTTACTGTATCAGGTTGCACATATAAAAAGCGTTAAGTCGAATAAGGGGGGAAAAACTGCATCAGTTTTAGACACAACTATACAGACACATAGAGACACAGATGTGTGCTTAACATACCAAAGTGGTAGTGGCAGGTGCCGTGAAGCAACGTAATTAGAGTACTTACTTGGTTTCATCGATGAATACCGCTTCGAGGACGCGTGCCGCATAATGGAGGTTCTTCTGCAAGATTTCCGCGGAAATCTCCCCCCTCTGCAACTGCCGCAACAGGCAGCGTAGCCTGCCAACAGACAAAACACAAGCGAACATTGTCAGAAATGTCGTAGAAGCGTTGCAGTGGGTTATTGCTTACAGTATTTAGCAAATAAACATATAAAGAAACATTCAAAGCGATTAATCTCTGTCACTCGTTAATAATAACTAATTGTTTTCTTGTGAAATGAACATGCAATTGGGAGCATATTTCTGTGACTTTTGGATTTTTAGCACATTATCTTCGTTAAATAGCGTTACTATTGAAACAGCCGTAGAATCGTACAATTAGTTTGTAGCATGGAAATTGGTTGGAGTCCACTCTCAGTTCTATTTGCATGCAACTTCATTATGAAAGACAATAAAAATTTAGTGCCACATATTAATGATTTATTTGCTTATGTGTGTTTAAGTGATTTAAAGAGCTATACTGAGTGCACGTTATGAAAAAAAGGGTGCACCACAATAGACCAAAGTATGGAGACGAAAGTAGCCGCTGTTAATACGTTGCCTACTGGAAATTCTTGCAGTAAGAAAACCGGCTGACGCAACGGGGGACAAACGATTCCGAGGTCTGCATAAGGTAGTAAATGTTATATAGTAGGGGAAATCAGTATAAAGACTCACTGTCCAGTTGTGTTATTCCATTGTTAGTACTTTGTCCAACTTCCGCTCTTCGTTATTAGCTCAAAAATCCTCTTCGGCATTGATTTTGTTAGTGTTTGTAGTTCTTGCAGTGAAACTGTCGCTCAGTCTTCTCGTATCTCTCTTTTCAGATCACATACGGCCCTTGCAAGTATTCCACGAAGATTTTCGAAGAGGTTGACAATCGGGCTACGTGCAGGCCAGAGCAAGACATCGGTATCTTTATCTTCAAACCACTTTTTGGTTCTAGTAGAACCATACCGAGATGCGGTTTATGTTAGAAACATTAGACTTTCGTCTCGTAGTTCTTCATAAATTCTAATCAATTCCGTTTCCAGCACACACAGTTCATCCTAGCGTTCAGTCAAGCAATTCGTGATTTACCTTCAGCGCAGAAGGCTGCCCATATCATAACGCTTCCACCGTCAAAATTTCTCGTCATTCTTACATGCTCCTCTGTTCTCAGATCATGCCAGTAATACTGAAATCTATCCTGCCCGTCTACATGAAACTTCTTCTCATCACCGAAGATCACTTTATCCCACTTGGAAGTCCTTGACATACGTTCTTCATCAAACTTCAGTGTAGCCTGTTTATGTTTGGGTGTTAATGTGGGTTTCTGCTGTTATTTCATGAATCTAAGAAATATGTCATGTGAAAAAAATTTGTCATACACGTCTGGCAGTTACTGGCAACTATGAATCAGTAACAAGTTGGGAATAGTGACGGTTTGTGGCCTTTGCTTTGCTTTCTCTGCTTCAGATAATTTTCTGCTTTGCCCATATTTTCCGTTCTGTCCACATCGTGCACCGAGTCCATCGAAATTATCAATCACTGACAATTATCAATCACTTGACAATTAGAGAGTCCCATTTCCTTGTAAGTATCGATTTTTTGCTTTTCATCAAATGATAACTGTTTTCCGCGTGGCATTGTCACAATGGTGGTTTACGTACACAACATTCACTGTCACTAATGGTTTTTGTTTCCTCTCTGCAGTAAAGACACGTACGTACACACTAACACTGCACGGAGCCGACTGCCCTTGTACCGCGTTTCAACCTTTACAAGCTGAAAAGTTAATGTCCTGTTATATGCTGTACCACTGATATCGATACCATTTGACTACGTTTGTCGGTATACTAGATTACATACTATTGCATATACATTGTGCACAATTATTGTAACCGAAAACGTTGATTTTCTTCCAAATATCCACGCCTCATACTGAATTCCACTACTGTATGTTGGGTTAAATTGAAAGAGAAGAACGTAAATACAATAAGACATAAAAGTTTGTATAGGTGATGGCATTTTCTAGCTGCACGCATTGGAATACTTGTTACCATCACGTGGTTTCATCCGAAAACATATTATACAGGCTGTCCCATTTGTCTTGACCACCGTAAATAACTGTTTGTGCAGATGCAAATTATAAAATGTTTCAAGCAAATATTCTTTAGTCGTCAGGGGGACATCAGCGAGCATGATTGCCTTCGTTCTAGCTTTGCTATTTACAAAGATATGAACAGCGGTATGCCTTTTTTTAAATGGCATCCTGTATGCTTTATTCGGCAATTCATTTCCTCTCCTAAAGACCTATTCAAAAATGTATCACAGTGTACCATTCACAGAAACACAACGTTATTAATTACATAACACAACACTGACTTTGAGCCCGGGATCACAAACTCGTCCACTTGCTGGAGTTGTCAGAAAACAAATGAAAACCAAGTAAAAACATAACACAAAATTGACTTTGACTGTCCTGTACCATGACTTTCACTCTCCTGTACCATTTCCAAGGAGCAGAACATTCGAAGGTGCTCAAAGTGGTGACCTTAGACACCGATAGACTGGTGCACTCATTGAATGAAATAATTATTTACTGCTTCCAGTTTTGCCTGATGAAGAGACTTACAAGCACGCACGATACATTCCTGCATGTCCTCTGGAGTTGCTGGAATATCGTGATAGACAACGTCTTTAATGCATCCCCAAGGGTTTAAATCAGGAGACATAGCAGGCCAAATAACTGTTCCTCCACGACCAATCCATCTGCCAGGACACCTGCGGTTCAGAACACGCCGTGCACGCAAGGCATTATGTGCTGGACATCCATCGTGTTGGTACCATATAAGCATTCTGGTTCTTAGCGGCACTTTATCCAGAAGAGGAGGAAGAATTCGTCTGAGGAACTTGGCATACTCTGTGCCGTTTAGACTACCATTGATTAAATAAGAGCCAACAATTGTAGTACCAAGCATCCCACACCAGACGTTAACTCTCCATTGACGCTGATGTTCCACCTGTCTAAGCCGTCGTGCGTTGTCGCTGGACCAATAATGCATGTTCCTTGTATTTACCTGTCCCTTGTTTGAGAAGGAACATTCATTGGTAAAAAGAACATTGCAGAAGAAGTTCGGGTTGGCGACGATTTGCTGCTGTGCCCGCTGACAGAACTGTACTTGATTCTGGAAATCATTCCCATGCAATTCTTGATATAGGTGTATATGGTAAGGTTGGGACCGGTGACTTGCAAGAATACGATGTACACTGGTTTTACGAATGCCAATCCCGTGTTCAAGCTGTCATGTGCTCACATGTGGATTCATGGCAACGGAAGTGAGAACAGTAACTTTGGTAGCTTCGTCTGTGCGAGTGCTACAACGACTGCGTTGTCGTGGGTTGAAACTTCCCGTTTCCTGAAGCGTCGCCAACAACACGAGAAAACATCTGTTGGAAAGGTGGGTTCTTGTTAGGATATCGCTCTCTGTACAGTTCCGCTACCTGCGTAGCATTTCGCCTACCTTCAACAACAACAACAATAAAGTAAACGTTATGTCGATGCAGTTTGTAGGAAGGACAGCCTTTACTGTATGCCTACTCAATACAACAGTATTTAAAAGGACTAAACTACTGTGCTAAATGTACCAGTACATAAGAAAACAATATTGTAATTACTGTTCTGCTAACTTACATTCCCCATAGATGATTAGCATTTCTTCCTTCTATTCGTTGGTGTACATTCTACTCACACAACTCTTTAACTGACGATGGCTGACGGAATGACGGGTGTGCATTCTACTTATGGTCACATTTGTCATCTGTCAACGTCAGCACGTGGATGTGTTCTATTACACCCAGTACCTGCACTAAGCGCTGGGAGCGTCAAGGTCAATGTTGTGTTGTGTTGTGTTATGTAATTAATAACGTTGTTTTTCTGTGAATGGTATCTGTGATACATTTTTGAATAGGTCTTTAGGAAAGGAAATGAATTACCGAATAAAAAATACAGGGTGCCATTTAAAAAAGTCATACTGCTGTTCATATCTTCGTAAAAAACAAAGCTACAACGAAAGCAATATAGCTGATTGATGTTCTCCTGACGGCTAAAGAACACTTGCTCGAAACATTTTTAATTTGGATGTGGACAAACAGTTATTTAGGGTCGTCAAGATAAATGGTACACCCTGTGTAACATGATCACTCCAATCATTATTAAAATTGAGGGTTAGCATTTTCTTCTCCTCACTCCTTCAGTGTGTAACTAGGTGGTGCTTAGGTTTAGAGTTCTGAATGTTCTAGAATATTAGTGCATTTATTCTACCGAAAATTGTTTAGTAGATGCGCACTATACCTGCGAGGACGTCCTTTGGGTACGGGAGTTTAAAAAAAGTCCGCCCCCGGTACGGGAATGGAACCATCAGTTTAGACGCAACACAGTGTACACGTTTTTAATAATTTTGTAACTGCAGTAATGGGAGAAGGGAAACGAAAGAAATGTACGTGTGCTCTGACGACTTTCTTTTAACGCTTCATGTCTGTTTTGCCCTGACGATGGTATCCGTTCAGTGATGGCCGAATAGCTGCAATTAGTACGTCAAGGAAATAAGAACTCTAGTCGAAATTTGTAATGGCTTTAAACCGCTTTGGAAAGTTGTTCTGTACAACAAATGCTTAAGTCTGGCGTTGCAAATAAACAGGTTATTGTGTGCGGGACCTTTCGTTTTTCAGTGGTTTCAGCAAGGAACATAATTTTATGCTGCCTTAGTAGTGGTGATAAAAAGGTGTGTGGAAAGATGCATGCTGGACATTTAGTCTTTCTGCTTTGGTACCATGAACAATTGTATTTGGGGAAGTGTGTTGCTTTCTGAAGCCACTACTCTTTCAAATAGATACAAGTTCATTTCAAATGGTAGTTCAGCTCCTTGCTGGACTACCGTAACGCATACTTTCCAGATTAAAGTAACTGATGTTCTCTAACCTATTTTTCTAACGCAGCTAGCCGCATCGTGTGCGCATTTTGTACCTACCAATAAGCAGCCAGGTCTCCGCAGAGCTCCGATCCACGAGTAAGCGTGGGGTTACGAAGGATGCAGACACATGATCAAGGTACCAGAAAAAGGAGGAAGGTGTCTTCCCAGTTCGACGTCTACATGCTTCTAACTTCCACACCACCACATAACGTATTACTTGGACAACACGTCTCTGCATCCGCGGTCCCAAACTTGTACCAGTACAGTGGCGTCGACCTTCTGGTAGCTGGTACCAGTCCTCTGGGACGAGAGAGATCCATCACTGGAATTTGCTCCCTAAGGCATACAGTTCCTTATTACCAAAGGGTGCGGCATTACTCTGGGTTAAACGACGAATTCCATTTCAGCGTCTCAAAGATCAATGGCGCCAACGGCCTAGTCGCAGTGGTAACGACGATTCCCGTCAGATCACCGAAGTTAAGCGCTGTCGCGCTGGGCTAGCACTTGGATGGTGACCATCCGGTCTGCCAAGCGTTGTTGGCAAGCGGGGTGCACTCAGCCCTAGTGAGGCAAACTGAGCAGCTAATTGGTTGAGAAGTATCGGCTCCGGTCTCGTAAACTGACATACGGCTGGGAGAGCAGTGTGCTGACCACATGCCGCTCCTTATCCAGTAACGCGTGTGGACTGAGGACGACACGGCGGCCGGTCGGTGCCGTTGGGCCTTAATGGCCTGTTGGGGCGGAGTTTAGTTTTTTTAAAGAGTAAATGCACTTGATATTGTTGATGGTTAACCGTCTGTTGGCTGGGCGTTTTAAGTTCCACCTCCTCTCACTTGGTAATCATTCAGAACTACAGTAACACATCACTTTATTGGACAATTTCCGATAACATTCCTGCTGAACGAGTTATTTTGAGACTTGTGGTCCATATGTACGAGAATGTGTCAATTGCGGAAGTACAAGTTTAACTTGGCTACAAATCTTGTGACAGGTAAGTCACGATGGCACGGTGGCAACTAATTACGAATGTGTTCCAAGTGTTAAAAAATTTACCAGTTCATAATTATTGTTTATATAAATTAAAAAGTTAACTACTTGGCGTACAGGGCTACAGCCAGCATAGGCGTCTTCTTGATTTTGAGAAAAACCCTTCTTTACTAAATGTGTTCATACTGAAGGTCCTGTGATCCGACAATGAGAACCCGCTCTGCCAAGCAGCTATGGGGATAGTTTCTGTTTAGTTCGGAATCAGAATGATGGAGCGATTAGCAATTTTTATTTTCATATCGATAGGTATTTCCAGAGATGGAAACGACCTAATGATTTAAAAAAAACTTAAGATCGACCGTTATTCGAAAAACTATCCTTCGATGACAAAACTTTCTTTTCTCAGCTGAGTTTTGTGTCGAAATGAAGTATTCTGGTAAAGTAAGACTGCTTGCCAGAAGAAACTTACGAACCCAGTTCGCTTCCAGTTCGGTGCAAAGTTTTAAGTTGGCAGGGATGCACAGTAGTCGTGTGGATGGTCGTTCTGCATGATTATATCATGGGACAGTCACTCTTTGTTAGTGATGTACCTTTCCATTTTTAGATGGTACAAATATTATTGCTAAGCCTAGCAAAGAAGCATCAACAGGTAAAATACTAAACGATACCATTGTTAAAGTTATTAACTCCTTTTGAGCACCTGAGCTGGATTGCTTACTGCAGAAAATGCTTCATAGTCGAGCAAAATATAATAAAAAGGGGATTTTCCAACTTCTTAGGTGTGTGTATTGATGAAAAGTTAAACTGAAAATACGATACAATATATACTGCTCAGCTAATTTTATCATAAGAATAACTGCCAACGTTGAAGATACTGAAAACATTAAGTTAACAAATATAGGATAGTTTCATTCACTCATGTACTGCACGATAATCTTGCTGGGGTACCTCCTCAGTGATCCACAAAGTATCAATTGTACAAAAACTAATTACAACTGTGTGCAGGGTTCACATATTTTTAGGCTTCCTCTGGGATAATGGATAAGATTTTTCCAGAAACAAGTTAAAAATAGATCCAACCCTCGATTTCGATCAAAGGTTTCGGGAGGTTTGCCTTGATTTTCAAGCCAATTTCGGATCTGGAAATCCGATCCTAAGTATTCCCAGATGGAAACCCAATCCGCCCCCCACCTCATCCTAGTGAGATCTTTCGAAGGTCTACAAAATCCCGCTAAACTCTCTTAAGCAGGGAATGAAAGATATAGGCCTACGTATAAAAAATATTTTTGTACACGAAACTGATGAAATTTACTGTCTATAGTCAATTCAGTTTCAGACGAATGGAGATATTCACAAATAAAATACTATAAATGAAAATTAATCTGCACTGCCGCACAGTGAATCTAATTTTGCCACAAAAAGGGGTGAAAACACAGGTATAAAACTCTGTCAATTTGCCAATGGACATAAAATGTCTGGCAGACAGAGAAAATGTTTTCAAATGTACGAGTATATTAAAATGGTTTCTCCATAATAATTACCTGTATATGACAAAGAAAGGATTGACTAGAAATAAGTGTCGATTACAAGTCTGTAAATGGTCATCATATAGCCATAAAGATATTTTTTTAACTGTCTGTGCTATCTTCTTGTTCAACTGAGTGTTAACGCTTATCATGAATATGATGTACGAAACGTATAAGTAGCTAACTGAGTCAGTAATATGATGGACATACGATTGAGACGCAAAATGGCAAACGCTACAGTCATGTGTCAACTGAATATAAAAAGTAAAGAAATGAATTCTATCTTTAGATGTTGTTCACAAGTAACTGACAACCATTTATCAGTTAAGAAAGACTCTTAAGACTTGTAGTTACGGACCATAACTGATTTCTTTTAGCACACCAAACCACAATGCTCCTCAATGAAAATGAAGGAACTAAACCTAAATGTTGTTAATATATGGTGTTAACAGGCAGAGTCATCTACCAATTTTCGTAACAATCACAAGTATATAACCTAAAGTTTCAATAAATTCATCTTGCGAATCTGTATACTTACAATTATAGCTCATCTACAGCCGGGCTCTTAATTCTAGTGATAAATCGACATGTTGAATCACATAATTTGAAAACGAATTTAACTGAATGCATTATGTTAACATTGGTTAAAAACCTTTTTCTCTACTCGTAACCTGTCACTTTAGTATGATTCAGTCTTTCTGCACGTTTAATAATCAAAAGATATTTAGTTCCTCTTTCGATAAAATTATTACATGAACAATGAATTTCAATTGCTTACATATTTCTCGTTCACACCGGACGCTTGTAAAAGCTTGCCGTTAGGAAAGCAGCAAACGGACATAACAGTTTGAATTGTTAACCGAATATTGATCTCAACCTAAATTCAACTGTGTATTCAGAGCACATCTGGTGAAATGTATCGCCGGTATCATTAAAATTTATACTCTGTTATGAAGCCCTTATCCAATATTTAATTGCATTTTCATTTCGTTTTTTGGCAATCTACTGAGCCCAACGCACAGTTTCGGAGCATTGTGATTTATACACTGCCTGACATTAAAAGTGAAGCACACAGGAGATCTGACCGGATTTCAATGTAACTTCGTACATATACACTCCATCGGTGATATGTAAATGATTAGAGTTGCAGTCCTCTGTGATACGTAGAATGGCCACCAGAGTGCAATGTTGTCGCTCGTGTTAAGTGATGTCATGAGACCTGGTAGGGTATGCAAGGGTCGTGAACAGCGTCAGATGTTGAGTGATCACTGTGAAGATAGCGGAGTTGTCACGTCCTAGAGCGAGGCAGCGTTACAACACTTGTCAGAGCTTCAAATGGGCCTGACTGTGGGCCTCCATTTGGCCGTCATGTCGAATCCTACAATACGCAGATTTGAGGAGCATTATAACGTGACAGTGGCCAGTTTCTGGACTGTTTGGGAATGAGAGAGAGAGAGGCGATGCAACGGCTTTATGATACCTTTCCCAACAGAATCAGTGTTTGCATGCAGCCAATAGGGAGCACAACGTCGTAGCGATGTAGGCTCATACTGTCAATTTCTTTGTAAATTTGGGTAGATTTCGTAATCACTGAAGTAACATCACATACCCGCTCACCCTTGAAGTTTCATTTCGTTTCGTCCTCCTCTTCTGGGTGGTTCACAGTTTTTGTTAGGCAGTGCATTTCTGCCATGTCTACGATTCTTTCTATTATTAATTCAGCCTCAAATACGAGTACATGAAGAGTTCGATTTAATGTGGTACAGAAGTTACATTCTAATGTAAGTCCCACGATTGCATGCGGTCTCCCTTCTCCCTCTCTCTCTCATATCGTATGTATGGTTCATATAATTCTTTAAACAACGTGTCATTATCTGTCCAGTGGAAAAAATGTCGGAGAAGTGTTTCTGTATCGTCACATCAATTTTCGCTACCAGAAACCTGTAATTGCAGAAGACGGCCTATGGCGATATGGCCAAGTGCTGCTCTGAGGCACACTAAGGAGTAGTGTTTCACGTCACTGTAATCGATGGAGATGCTGTCCATTATCAATACCTTTCGCAAGTAGCGCGGAGGCGGACTACTGCCACGAAAAAGTTCCTGCAATACATGTGAGATTTTCATCGCAAAACCTATTAAAGCTTTCACGCTGACTTATGAAAATATGTTTCTTAAACTGAGTCAACCGATAAGGGAAAAATGTAGAAAAAATTAAAAGACCGATACATTTGGAAGCAATCGATGCCTTCGCCTACTAAACGACAATAGCTCATATCGAGACTACAAAATTGTTATATGTGTCCACCATTATTAACGAGTTCATTGTGAATTTCCATGGGTTTTTGTGGGCTTTCCTGTTTTCCATGAGTTTTTGTGTGTTGTCCCATTACACCAAGCTTTCTCTTGGTTTGGTGAATCAAGTGACTTGTTTGCTTGCGCGCGCGTGTGTGTGTGTGTGTGTCACATCTGACGACAGTGGGTGTGTTTATGTTTAGATGATTATAAAAATGAAAGATAGGAGGAGGCTACACACATATCGGTGCCGCCACATACTCCTCTTAAAGAATACCAAGGAGACTTCGAGATTAACGCCTCCGCTAAACACACAAAACAACAGTCTCCATAAGGCAGGGGACAGTTTGTTGATCCGGATCTTCAGTTCACTATCTCTCCTCACCTCGCTGGTCAAGTAGGGCCACTGAAAATTGCTTCGACCAGCTGCCTCCCGTACGGCTTAGCAGCAGGGCAATAACACACTGAAGCGCCAAAGAAACTGATACAGGGATGCGTATTCAAATACACAGATATGTAAACAGGCAGAATACGGCGCTGCGGTCGGCAACGCCTATATAAGACAAGTGTCTGGCGCCGTTGTTAGATCGGTTACTGCTGCTGCAGTGGCAGGTTAACAAGATAGAAGTGAGCCTGAATGTGGTGTTATAGTGGGTGCACGGGCGATGGGACACAGCGTCTCCCAGGTAACCATGAAGTGGGGATTTTTCCGTACGACCAATTCACGAGTGTACATCAAATCTCCGACATCAGATCTGCGGTCGGAAAAAGATCCTGCAAGAATGAGACCAACGACGACTGAAGCGAATTGTTCAAGAAGTGCAACCCTTCCGCAAATTGCTGCAGATTTCAGTGCTGGGCCATCAACAAGTGTAAGTGTACGAACCATTCAACGAAACATCGTCGATACGGGCTTTCGGAGCCGACTGCACGACACAAAGCTTCACGCTTCACCTGGGCCCGTCAACACCGACATTGGACTGTTGATAATTGAAAACCTGTTGCCTGATCGGACGAGTCTCGTTTCAAAATTGTATCGAGCGCATGGATGTATGTGGGTATGGAGACAACATTATGAATCCATGGATTACGCATGTCAGCAGGGGGCTGTTCAAGCCGGTGGAGGCTCTGTAATGGTGTGAGGTGTATGCAGTTGGAGTGATGTGGGACCCCTGAAACGTCAAGATATGACTCTGATAGGTGACACGTACGTAAGCATCCATTTATGTCCATTGTGTATTCAACGGACTTGGGCAATTTCAGCAGGTCAATGCGACACACCACACGTCCCGAATTGTTACAGAGTGGCTCCAGGAACACTCTTCTGAGTTTAAACACTTCCTCTGGCCACCAGACTCTCCAGGCATGAGCATTATTGAGAATATCTGGGATGCCTCGCAACGTGCTGTTCAAACAGATCTCGACTCAGTCGTAGTCTTCCGGATTTATGGACAGCCCTGAAGCATTCATGGTGTCAGTTCCCTCTAGTACTACTTCAGACATTAGTCGAGTCCATGTCACGTCGTGCTGCGGCTCTTTTGCGTGCTCGCGGGGGCCCTACACGATATTAGGCAGGTGTACAAGTTTCTTTTGCTTTTCTATGTATGTCATAGATATCAACTACATCGTCGAATACAATACTTATAATCGAAGCTGCCAAAAAGAAATTGTTAAAAGAAACAGTATCACAAAATTACAAGCGACAACAAATTCGATGAAGCTTGCACAAATGTGTTGGGCAGTGTCTTCCAGTATGCCCGTCGATCGCATCACGTCGTTCTTTTCAGTTTTAAGCGCACATTGAGGACGTAAAGGTGCCAAGAAATTAGTATCTCCCGCCAAGTACGGGAGCATAGTGAGAGATTTTTCCTGATGTCACGCAGCCCACATAGCATAACTGTCATGCATTTCCTTCCTTGTGATAATTCTCAGCCGAAATCTGCAAGGACAATGAAGGTACTTCTGCAGTGTCTTCGATGGTAAGTTTAGATTAGATTTATTTTCATTCCAATTGATCCGTAGTGAGGAGGTCCTCCAGGATGTAGAACATGTCAGAAAAACAATAATACATGAGAAATATTTAAAACTGAAACAAATAAGCTAATGTACCTTCCACAAGTCCCAAGTGGAATGATCGTCATTTTTTTTAATGAACACTATATGAAAGAATCATTTTAAAACACTAATGCACTGAATTTAAAATAAAAAAGTTTTTTATTTATAAGGTAATAAACATGTAATAGAACAACTACAATACTTATTTACAATGAACACATTACTGCACTGAAATGGTGCAGAAGTTAGATTATATATATATATATATATATATATATATATATATATATATATATATATATATATATAAAATCAGTTGGATCTAATGAGAAATTCATCAATGAAGTAAAAGTAGTTTAAGCTTTTTATGGCTGCTGGCAAGTTATTGAAATTGTGTGTTCCTTTTTGTGCACATGTAAGTGACTTTAAATCCTTGTGAAGATTATTCTTATTTCTAGTATTGATTCCATGAATTGAGCTGTTGGTTTCAAAAAGTGATGTATTTTTAATGACAAGGAATAAATATATTGGGAAGCAGTAATTAGAATCCCCTAAAGAGGCTTCTGCAGGATGTTCTTGAGTTCACACCACATATAACTCTTACTGCACGTTTTTGTGCCCGGAAAACTTTGGCTTGGCTTGATGAATTACCCCAAAAAAATTACCCATATGACATTATGGAATGAAAGTAAGCATATTATACCAGTTTTTTCTTTTTTATATCCCATATGTCTGACACAATTCGCATTGCAAGTAGAGATTTGTTAAGACGCTTCAGCAGTTCTGTGGCGTGCTCCTCCCAGTTGAATTTATTATCAAGCTGTAATCGCAAGAATCTAACACTATCCACTTCTTCTATCTGCTTGTCATCGTATGTTAGGCATATACTCGTGGGACACCCCTTACAAGTTTTTTCAAAGTTTAGTGACAATGAATTGGCTAGGAACCAGTGATTAATATCCACAAATATTTTTTATTAGCCGATCTTTCTAAGGCTACATTTGATTTGCTATTTATTGCGATGTTTGTATCATCGGCAAACAAAACGAACTTGGCATCTGGTAATGTAACTGATGAAAGGTCATTGATATACACAAGAAAAAGTAAGGGCCTTAAGATGAAACCTTGTGGGACCCCACATGTAATTAGTTCCCAGTTGGATGATGTCTGATAGCTTAATACATGTCTCTTTCCTAACAATACCCTTTGTTTCCTGCCAGAGTTATAAGATTTGAACCATTTTGCAGCATTTCCTCTTACACCAAAATGTTATAATTTACTTAATAGGATTTTGTTATTTACACAGTCAAATGCCTTTGACAGATTACAAAATATACCAGTTGCCTGCAATTTTTTGTCTAATGAATTAAGCACATTTTCACTGTAAGTGTAGATAGATTTTTGAGAATGCTGGCAAAAGTGAAATTGGATGGAAATTTGATGCTATTACTTTATCTTCCTTCTTAAACAGTGGATTAACTTCAGTATATTTCAACCATTCAGGAAATATTCCACTGATAAATGACTTGTTACACAGATAGCTTAATATGTTACTTAACTCAGAACCACAGTCTTTAGTTAACTTTGTTGATATTTCATAATACCCACTAGATGTTTTTGATTTTAAAATTTTATGATGGACATTATTTCTGCTGGGGTAGTGAGGGACAAATTCATATTATGGAAGTTATTTGAAATGTCTGGTCTGAGGTATTCCATAGCAGCATCTACAGAACCTAACAACCCTATGTTTTCAGTAACAGTTTTAAAATGTTTGTTAAAAAGTTCTGCAACACTATACACATCTGTCACCAATGTATCATTTACTCTTAACGCTATTTGGCCCTCTTCATATCTGGTTCTACCAGTCTCCTCCTTCACTATATCCCCTATTGTATTTATTTTGCTTTCTGATATGACTATCTTTTCCTTGTAATATATTTGCTTTGATGTTCGTATTACAGTTTTTAATAGTTTGCAGTATTTCTTGTAATGTGCTATAGCATCAACATCAGAACTGTTTTGGATTGACAGATACAGTTTTCTTTTTGTTTTACAAGATATCCCTATTTCTTGGGTAATCTATGGCTTCTCTGTAGACTTTGTTCTAATCTTCGTATGTTTTGGGGGAAAACAGTGTTTAAATAAGGTAAGCACTTTATTAGCAAAAGTGTTATATTTTTAATTCATGCCATGAGCACTGTAAACATCAGTCCAGTGAATGTCTCTGAGGAGTGTCCTAAAATATAGTGTTTGATCACTCACGACACAGCCCGTAATGGCTTCCCCCTGAGTTTCAACTGCGCTCACATGAACCGCTGGCTATGAAAAAAATGTTCTGGCATAGACAACGAACTGCAGACCAGCGTAGGAAATGGGCTGTCAGCATAGACGGCTGCCCTTTATGACGAGGGTATTGGGAAGTTGGTACAACGCCACAACAAACGTCTAAGTCGGAGCCGCGACTTTATAGAGAAGTAGCTGGAAAGTGTAGCTAACTGTTGCAAATAAAATATTTTTGAGTTTAACAGAGGTTTACATTTCGCGACCGAACGGGCCTTACTTTCCGAATAGCTCCGGTACATCCTCCAATAAACAGTGCAAGATTGCGCAAGAATTCTTTGAAATGTTCACTATCACTTCTAATGTACTTAATATTTAGTGAAAACCCCAAATATAATATGATTTATGCCATTTTTATTAGCTTTTACACCACACGGACCTTGCCTTTGCCGCCACTGTTCTCACGGATTGAGCTATCCGGCACGACTAACGCCTTCCCATCTCTGTAAGCTACTTCTCTCCTGTAAACGTGCGTAGGCTATGGCTAAGTCGTGTCTCCGTGATATCATTTCTTCCAGGAGTGTTCGTCCTGCAATGTATGCAGGGAAGCTGTGAAATCTGATACCGAGGGGAGAAGCTGTTGGGGCGGGTCGTGAATCATGCCTCAGTAGTGCAGTATGCGAAATCCAAGGTTACAGGTTCGGATGCCGGTCCGACATACATTTATAATTTACCGAGTGAAAGTTTTATTCTTAAAATCTACAAGAGACAGGGAGGGCTATAAAACACACAAAAGTTTTTATTGGTTGAGATGCCGCGAGTCGTATTTAGCAGTGCTAATTATTGGAGAGAACGGTAAGGCGTTTTTTCAAGATGGGCACAATGGAGAAAAAAACTGTTTTTCAAATTACTGATGATTCAAGACAATCATCTGTGAGGTAGAGTTCCCTAAATTGCTTTGCCGTAGAAGCTCACGAACGTAGAGTTTTCAGTTCGAATCTTGGTTGGCTAAGTAATGAACGAGCCCGTGATTAGTGAGGAAAGGAGATCGTCCAGCGATCAGCACGAGGATACCTATTTCAGGGCACCAACCAGCTCACTCTGCTGGAACTAGGTCAGTCTTTTTGCTCGAAGTACCTTGCATTGTGCTGACGCTTCGCGCGCGCATTCTGTCTACGGGTGCTTGGCAGCAAACGGACGAAATGTGTAAATGATTGCAACGAATGATTCTTCGATGTCGTACTGTGTGTCTATCCTGGTGGATGAGTGTGGAATGGGCGGGACTAGAACGTAAACCACTCCTTCTGAAGAGCACTAATTTAGTCGTCAACTTCAGCGTCACTGTCCATTGCAGATATACTACCTAATAAAGTGTATCCGGATACTACTATGTAATGCGGAATTGATCACTAGATGTTACGAGGAGTGGACCCGTTAGTATAAAAGGAGAGTATTGTGCTGTCAATAGACCAGCAATTACAGCAGAATGGGTCGGTCAAGAGAGCTTAATGACATCGAACGCGGACTAGTCATTGGATGTAACCTAAATAACAAATCCACAAGGGATATTTTAACCCTTCCAAAGCTGGCCAGTTCGGCCGTTGGTCATGTGAGCGTGAAGTGGAAACGTGAATGCATAACCACAGCTAAACCAAGACCTCATGTAAAGACGGACGGGGACCGTCGCTCATTGCGAACGGTGGTTGTAAAAATCCCATGAAATCAGCGGAAAGAATCACTGTTAAGTTTCCAAGTGTCACTAGCAGTCTAGTTGGCACAATGATTGTGTGTAGGGATAAAAAATAATACAATGGTCTTGCAGCTTTCATGAGGTACACATTTCGGTAGTCAATGCAAAGTGAGGCTTGAGGTGCCGTAAAGAGTAACGCCACTGGACAGTGGATGATTGGAAACAAGTGCTTTGGAATGATCAATCACGCTATACTCTGTGGCAGTTCGATGGCATGGTTTGGGTTTGGCGATTGCCTGGAGAACGTTACCTGCCACCATGTGCGATGCCAACAGTGAAGTATGGAGGAAATGGTGTTGCGCCCTTTGGTGGTGTTTTTCGTGATTGCGATGTGGTCTCCTTATTGCGCTTAAGAAAACTATAATGCGGATGGATTTGAACATGCCACCATGTGCTATGCCAACAGGGAAGTATGGAGGAAATGGTGTTGCGCCCTTTGGTGGTGTTTTTCGTGATTGCGATGTGGTCTCCTTATTGCGCTTAAGAAAACTATAATGCGGATGGATTTGAACACCAACTGGAGCACTGAGTACAGCGTACAACAGAGGAAGAGTTTGGAGGGAGACAACGATTGTTTCTATCAGCATGACAATGCACCCTATCATAACGCAGCGTCTGTGAGAAAATGTTTTGCTGACATTAACGTTCGCTAAATGGGCTAGCCTGTCCGGTGTCCCAACCTAAACCCAATGCAACAACTTTGGGATGAGATAGAACGTCACTTCAGACCTCAGCGTCCAACATCACTACTTTCTCGGTTTCGGATCTTGAGGAAGAATGGGTTGCCATTCCTCCACAGACGTTCGGATATCTCACTGAAAGTGTCTCCAGAGGAGTTCAAGACGTTATAAAAGGGATGGGTGGACACATCCCATATTAATGTGCACTAATAGGTAGTGTATGGGACATTCAGTGAAAACTTGCAGAATTGCACACATTTATTTTTCTGCTCTTCTGTCAGTTGTGTTAACTTCATTTCGGCGCTGAATGACTTGTTAACTAGATTTTGTTATTACATAGCTCTACTGCTACGTTTGCATACTTTCGTGGCTGTCCTGTAATGCTGCATCAATGTGACTGAGGACTGTCTATGGAGACAGACCATTTCAAAGTCGCTGATTCTTGACAATTTGGGATACTTTGTTTGCTTAGAAAAGACTTTTTTCGCAATGTTATCATGGTTATAATTCATTTGTATTAGTACAGTGCACTCTAAATAGCGAGTTTTGGTTATTTTATTGAGTACAATAGACAAACGTAAGAGATAAATAAATCAGCAGCATTATACATTATCTGAAAGAGTCAGACAATGCTTGGATAGTTTTTGGGCTTCATGTCCGTATACAATATGTTGATAGCACTTCATCTGCTTGCATGTTATGTTGTGGAAGAGCAGCAGAAGGTAAGGCTGTGCAGTTGAGCATTACGGTTAGGCGAGGGGACTAGCGAATACCGTCACCGAGTGTAAAACCACCTGACGCATCTAGAAGCCCTGCAAGACTTAATTCAGCCTATTGCTACGAGGCTATGCAAGTAATGGGGCAAAAGGAGTATCGGCACACATTGCGGGGTGCCTACATTCAGGGGCAAGTATATGTCCAGGAGCAAACCTATTGTCCTACTAAGAGGACTATGACCATCTGGATCCTTTTGATTGACAGGTCCTTTACCTACTGTTCTGCTAAGCAGTTTTCCACATCACCTCCACCCCTCTCCATCCTTCCTCATCCCTTACTAATCTGTGAAGTCCCCTCGCCGATACAAGTACACTTTTGATACCAATGCGATTAACTAGTTAATTAACTCAATCAATTAAATTACCCCTCCCCTTTGAGAAACCCCTAGCCCTCCTCCACCCATACATCATCCGAAATTGGCGGGAAAAAGACTCAGTTGATTGGCTGTTTGATGGGGAGTCATTTGCTGTGTATGAAATATTGTTTACACAATTAAGAAAATGTGTGGAATATTGCTTATTTAGAAGATGCAAGATGGTATGTGGAATACAGTTTATTTAAAGAATTTGTCAGGAAATCGATTGCAGCTGGACATCACATGGTGTAAACTATGCCGCTCTCACAGCACAACACAGGATGGTTGAAATAAAAGACAGAAGGGGTATATCTTATTGACAAAAATGTGGAAGACATCATGACTTATAGAAACTGGAAGAGTTTGTGGCATTCTGGGGCGACTCAAAACAGTTGCCCAAAATCGCTGACCTCTACATTTAAACACATATTCCCAGTGATGTTATATCAGATGTCTCAGTGTCCTGTTTTGATAGATCACTCCCTCATATTGCAATCATGTACGTGATCACTGTTATCACTGTTTTGTGCAGGCAAGCCCCAGAAGGTATTGCTACCACCATCTCCATCTCATACAGGTTGTTCGGTCAATCATTATATGGCAGTCAACTGTATGCCAGTGGACAGACAGATGGAAAAGACACCATTGATATACTATAAGAAGCACTACAGTTGCTAGTGTGATCAGTTTTAGCAATTTTAATAGTTTTTCCGTAATTTCAGTGCTGATCAGTGATGAAGCAGCATACTTTCCAATTCCTGTATCTTTGCTAAACCACATGTCAACTACTTTGTGCATACCATATGCCAGATTGCAAATGTAGATAGACTGCAAATGTAGATAGATGACTGTGCAGGTACATCCATTCATGGTTAATTATCGAACATATACACCAATTATACCAGACAGCATTCTATATCAATGCAGCTAGGTTACCTACATATTTCTAGCACTTCAATCATGGTGCATAATTTACAATTACGATTGCCTATCTTTCCTATGCAGATAAGACACACAGAGCATTCTCGTTTTCTTAGGATAAAGTTGGAGATTGAAAGATCCCCCACATTGTCTTTGACCAATCCACCATGCAACAGTGTCACTGGTTTAATTTGCAGCTGACCAGAAGTAGGAGGCTACTATATGCACTACATTTGATGCCTCATAAAGCAGTAGAGTGAGCCGAGTCCATAACTGCTCTTAAAACACGCTATAATGCCAGAGTGGTGCAGTTTCAGACCTATTAGTCTTGTGGAATGTAACACTGTCAATATTTCAATGCAAGAAATATATCCCCGACGCATGACATACATTCCACCTGAAAGTTTCTCTACGATAAACTATGGTGACAAACTGTAGAGCGATAAAACTACTACCTTGCACACCAAAGAAAACATCGATTCTTTGTAACACAAACATTGCACAGGTTTCCAGAGGTGTATGACGCCTGCTGTTTACGAATTACGAGCCTGATTGTGGTTCAGAATTTATGATATGTTCACACCAGTTCTATAAAGTGACCATCAGCAGCCGAGAGATGTAACAGTCTTATCGCAGTTTACCACTGACCCTGGTAACCTTCCTCTTGCACACAGAAGTCATGGTCCGATGTTAGGCTGTACTGGTCAGGTGTGGGATAATATTGCCATTTTGCCGTGACGCCATGTCTCTAGAATGCCTCCTCTCTCCACTATTAAGCTGTGTACATGTAGCATCAGTCTACTCTCCTCCTCCAGAACATACAATTTTATTGATTTTGTTCAGTATTCTTTTCATTTTGTCTCTAATTTTATGTATTTCGGTAATTCTACTAGGTTTCTGGCGATTAGTATTTCCCTCACATAAACTTTTTGCGATTATATCAGATTTTCCTCGAATTTTCCGATTTTAAGTCATTTTTCATTTTTTCCATAGTTTTCTATATGTATGTGGTCGGTCATATTCTTGACATACCCATGAGTTGTCTGATTTTCTATAAGATAATTTGCGCATCTTATACAGCAACCTACTAAAAAAGTCAAGTCTCGCCCTCTCCCTGCTGATCTACTTACCTGCGTTTCGGGTAGGACGAACATGAAAAGTGTAGTAACAGTTGCTTCGTACCTGTATGAAATTGAAGACTTGACTTACGTCCAAGATGTGTCAGAGAAATGGCCTACTTCACGTACATCTTCGTTTGTCTAGATGATGGTACCAAAACAGGATTTCCATTGATGGACATGTTTCATCACACATCAGCTGGAAGTCCTCTTATGTCTGTGGTATGAAGAGGTTTGTTCTTAACGATCGCAGATAGATAGTGGTCCAAGTCACACACAGAACATGCAATTGTATACGAGTCGATTACTGCTTGTACCACATAACTGATACAGCCTGAGGAAAAACGGGGGAAAATGGTTAAATGCATGATAAATGACCTCCAGCAACATCTCCCTCTCTCTAGAATGCATCATCAGTTTACTATTAAATCATTCCTCTTTACGTCCCCCCTCAGCTTATCAGTCTCTCTACCTTCTATCATACTTTAGCGCAGATCGATGTCAAGTTAGGGGCAGATGGTTCTCTTTTCCAGGAAAGCAACAAAGATAAGTCAGCTTGCATGTATAATTATTACCTCAATCAAAATATAGTAGAATGTTGTCAAAAACTAAGTAGCAACTGTTTGTACGTTATTTGTTAGTTGACACTGCATGATTGTGATTGGTGGAGAGTACAGAGGAGCATTTTGTAAATACTGATTGTTACAGTTTAAAACACCTAAACAGTCCTGCACAGGGTCAAACACACGATCCATTCTGTAGTTGTATATTGCCATCATCCCAGCTGGTAATACAATGCTCATAAGCTAAAGACACTTTACAAAAATTTACAAGGCGGTTGCCAATAACTTTGGGGTCACCTGTGTTTGTGATCCGACATATATAAAATTTCAATCTCCCCTGTACATAGAGAGAGATGAGCATCGTAATAACATCAGATGTATTACCGAATTTACAAAGTGATATGCAGTACAAACTTTATATTTATAACTTCTCTGTGTTGTTATCATAAGAGGCTTCGTATGCGACGAGGCATTTGGTTACTTTAAGGGAGTTCGAAAGTGAGCAGGAGTCCTGTGAGAGAGGTAGATCTTAGCACTCTGTCATGAGCCAAAAATGAGTGTAATAATCTAGTAATGTGATGCAATACTTAACAGATATTAAGCAAATTTTCTTCTACCTAACAAGAAAATAGTTACAGGAAATATAACATACGCCACACTGTTACAAGACTTTCACAACAAGTAACGATACTTTAACCATTGAAAAAGTGTGTATGCCATGATTTCTTCTCTCTTCCAAAATAACTTCTATAAAAGGAAGAAAACTCTACATTTTACGTGAGAAATTCGAGATGTATGGTCAACAACATTGCTGTCTCGGATTGGGTAAATAGAAATTTTTTAAACTGGGGGGCGGTGTATGTTGGGGTTGAAATGTTTAGAACTACCATGTACATCGAAGCCACAGCTGTTTGTTTCACAGTGAACAGTGGCTGGCTGCAGGGGTGGTCATGAGGAGGCAGCGAGCAGAAGTAACGGATTAGCTCAGCCTGTGATCGGCAGTTAGGTACACAGAATGCGTTGACCTGTCTGTTCTTGTCTGTGCTAGAAAGGTCTAGTGAAGTGACCAATGTGCTGGGTGAGTGGGGGTAGAAGCAGATGTGTGTGTTGCGTGAGAGAAGTTTCAAATTATTAATAACATCCAAATTCCTACCACTCTGATCATCCCTGGATGCCCTCCATGGTCGGAGGTGGTGCACGCTGCCATACACGTGCATCCACAACTGTGGCTACAGACACAAAGGTATTTTTCATCGACCTGTGAACATTAGCGCTGATGCCAATTGAGAGGATTGGTGCAATGTGTGTGGGCATTGTGACGTGAGCATGCAGGATGTGTGAATGTTTCTACAATCTCTGACACCTAGCCATGGCAACTGCTACTGCAAACTGGACAGTGGCTTAAGTGTGTTGGGTTTAGTGCTTCTCAATACATGCCAGTGTATTCTGTCTTACAAAAGATATTTGTTGTTGTTATTGTCATTACTATCTCAGCATGTGGTAGACCCTTTCTCCTCCTTTTGAATATAATGGAGAGAACCAGTTTAGGAATTCTACAGAGCTTTAAAAAAGAAAACACACTTAATGGACAGAAATTACATAACCATGACGATATAAATTCATGTCTAAATTTGAAATTCAAACTATCATTTCACTTATCACCACTTACAGTTGTGATATCAAATAGTTCTGCGACCGTGTGAGCTGCAGATTCCTCGACTTGCGCCATAGGGTGGTGGGGTTTCGGGTTCCGCTGGATAGGTCAGGAGTCCACTACACGCAACAAGCGGCTACACGGGTAGCAGGGGTTGTGTGGCGTGGGCTGGGCGGTTTTTTAGGTTAGATGGCCTCGGGCAAGTGCAGAAAGGGCAACAGCCTCAACGGGTGCGGGGCAAAGTCAGGACATGCGGGGACCAAGCAGCGCAGCAATCGGTATTGTAATTGTAAACTGTCGAAGCTGCGTTGGTAAAGTACCGGAACTTCAAGCGCTGATAGAAAGCACCGAAGCTGAAATCGTTATAGGTACAGAAAGCTGGCTGAAGCCAGAGATAAATTCTGCCGAAATTTTTACAAAGGCACAGACGGTGTTTAGAAAGGATAGATTGCATGCAACCGGTGGTGGAGTGTTCGTCGCTGTTAGTAGTAGTTTATCCTGTAGTGAAGTAGAAGTGGATAGTTCCTGTGAATTATTATGGGTGGAGGTTACACTCAACAACCGAGCTAGGTTAATAATTGGCTCCTTTTACCGACCCCCCCGACTCAGCAGCATTAGTGGCAGAACAACTGAGAGAAAATTTGGAATACATTTCACATAAATTTTCTCAGCATGTTATGGTCTTAGGTGGAGATTTCAATTTACCAGATATAGACTGGGACACTCAGATGTTTAGGACGGGTGGTAGGGACAGAGCATCGAGTGACATTATACTGAGTGCACTATCCGAAAATTACCTCGAGCAATTAAACAGAGAACCGACTCGTGGAGATAACATCTTGGACCTACTGATAACAAACAGACCCGAACTTTTCGACTCTGTAAGTGCAGAACAGGGAATCAGTGATCATAAGGCCGTTGCAGCATCCCTGAATATGGAAGTTAATAGGAATATAAAAAAAGAGAGGGAGGTTTATCTGTTTAGCAAGAGTAATAGAAGGCAGATTTCAGACTACCTAACAGATCAAAACGAAAATTTCTGTTCCTACACTGACAATGTTGAGTGTTTATGGAAAAAGTTCAAGGCAATCGTAAAATGCGTTTTAGACAGGTACGTGCCGAGTAAAACTGTGAGGGACGGGAAAAACCCACCGTGGTACAACAACAAAGTTAGGAAACTACTGCGAAAGCAAAGAGAGCTTCACTCCAAGTTTAAACGCAGCCAAAACCTCTCAGACAAATAGAAGCTAAACGATGTCAAAGTTAGCGTAAGGAGGGCTATGCGTGAAGCGTTCAGTGAATTCGAAAGTAAAATACTAGGTACCGACTTGGCAGAAAATCCTAGGAAGTTCTGGTCTTACGTTAAATCAGTAAGTGGCTCGAAACATCATGTCCAGACACTCCGGGATGATGATGGCATTGAAACAGAGGATGACAAGCGTAAAGCTGAAATACTAAACACCTTTTTCCAAAGCTGTTTCACAGAGGAAGACCGCACTGCAGTTCCTTCTCTAAATCCTCGCACCAAAGAAAAAATGGCTGACATCGAAATAAGTGTCCAAGGAATAGAAAAGCAACTGGAATCACTCAACAGAGGAAAGTCCACTGGACCTGACGGGATACCAATTCGATTCTACACAGAGTACGCGAAAGAACTTGCCCCCCTTCTAACAGCCGTGTACCGCAAGTCTCTAGAGGAACAGAAGGTTCCAAATGATTGGAAAAGAGCACAGGTAGTCCCAGTCTTCAAGAAGGGTCGTCGAGCAGATGCGCAAAACTATAGACCTATATCTCTGACGTCGATCTGTTGTAGAATTTTAGAACATGTGTTATGCTCGAGTATCATGTCGTTTTTGGAAACTGAGAATCTACTCTGTAGGAATCAACATGGATTCCGGAAACAGCGATCGTGTGAAACCCAACTCGCTTTATTTGTTCATGAGACCCAGAAAATATTAGATACAGGCTCCCAGGTAGATGCTATTTTTCTTGACTTCCGGAAGGCGTTCGATACAGTTCCGCACTGTCGCCTGATAAACAAAGTAAGAGCCTACGGAATATCAGACCAGCTGTGTGGCTGGATTGAAGAGTTTTTAGCAAACAGAACACAGCATGTTGTTATCAACGGAGAGACGTCTACAGACATTAAAGTAACCTCTGGCGTGCCACAGGGGAGTGTTATGGGACCATTGCTTTTCACAATATATATAAATGACCTAGTAGATAGTGTCGGAAGTTCCATGCGGCTTTTCGCGGATGATGCTGTAGTATACAGAGAAGTTGCAGCATTAGAAAATTGTAGCGAAATGCAGGAAGATCTGCAGCGGATAGGCACTTGGTGCAGGGAGTGGCAACTGACCCTTAACATAGACAAGTGTAATGTATTGCGAATACATAGAAAGAAGGATCCTTTATTGTATGATTATATGTTAGCGGAACAAACACTGGTAGCAGTTACTTCTGTAAATATCTGGGAGTATGCGTGCGGAACGATTTGAAGTGGAATGATCATATAAAATTAATTGTTGGTAAGGCGGGTGCCAGGTTGAGATTCATCGGGAGAGTCCTTAGAAAATGTAGTCCATCAACAAAGGAGGTGGCTTACAAAACACTCGTTCGACCTATACTTGAGTATTGCTCATCAGTGTGGGATCCGTACCAGATCGGGTTGACGGAGGAGATAGAGAAGATCCAAAGAAGAGCGGCGCGTTTCGTCACAGGGTTATTTGGTAACCGTGATAGCGTTACGGAGATGTTTAACAAACTCAAGTGGCAGACTCTGCAAGAGAGGCGCTCTGCATCGCGGTGTAGCTTGCTCGCCAGGTTTCGAGAGGGTGCGTTTCTGGATGAGGTATCGAATATATTGCTTCCCCCCACTTATACCTCCAGAGGAGATCACGAATGTAAAATTAGAGAGATTAGAGCGCGCACAGAGGCTTTCAGACAGTCGTTCTTCCCGCGAACCATACGCGACTGGAACAGGAAAGAGAGATAATGACAGTGGCACGTAAAGTGCCCTCCGCCACACACCGTTGGGTGGCTTGCGGAGTATAAATATAGATGTAGATGTAGTGATAGGTTTGGATTATTTAATAAAATTTCTTTTCAAAAAGATAACATGCATGCACACCAGCAGTTGCAAGTCCTCCCAGTGCACCCCGACTCTGGGCAACCTGTGCAGATGGGATGGTGAGATGTGACAAAGTTTTTCAGATATGCTTAAGTGATCTATGAAAGTGTAATTATGTGTTTCCTTAAACGATCTGAATGAGAAAACTCCAAAGTTGTTTAAATACTCTACACACTGCAATACATTACCTGACAATCTTTATATGAACTGTATTCCACACATCACCCTGTATCCCATAAATTGTCTAAATTGTTTAAACAATATTGCACACACTGCAATCGATTCCTCACCATATAGCCAATCAACTGAATCTTTTACCCGCCAATTTCCGGGTTTGGAAGGGGAGGGGGAGGGCTGGGGTGTTTCCCAGAGTGGAGGGATTAATTAATTGATTGAGTTAATTAATTAGTGAATCAAATTTATGTCTAGAGTGCGCTTGTATTAGCGAGACAGTTCCTAGAGGGGTAGAGGGGTGAGGGATGAGGATTGGGGAGAGGGAAGTGTTGGGTGGATGGTGGAGATGACATGCAAAACCACTTAACAAAACAATAGATTAAGGACCTGTCAATCAAAAGGATGGATTATCCCAAGAGGGTCATAATTCACTTAGCAGAACAATAGGTTAAGGACCTGTCAGTCAAAATGATGGTCTTAATCCTCTTGGCAGAAGAATAGGTTTGCCCCTGAATGTATACTCGCTTCTGAATATAGGCAACCCGCTATGTGTGCTGATGTTCCCCTTACCCAATGGCTCAAGCATTCACACCTTCTGCAACGATCTGTTTATAAATTGTGACAGGTGTGGCTGGAGGCACTTAAATCAATGAGGTTTCATAAAAATAGTTGATTTCTTGATGATGGTTGCCTCTGATAGAATTAATCTTGTCAAACATGGTAATGATCAAATAATTCTGTCTTTCTAATAAAATATTTAAGTTATTTAAATTACTTAGTCCATCGCCAAAAAAGGATATGTTTGTATTCCATTATGCATCGCTCAGTCTTGGCTATGCCTCTCATTTCATTTCCACAAACATATTAGAGTAAGGCACTCGGGGACTGTTTCTGTGAAGGCACAGTTCTGCATTTGGCGAAAAGAACGAGGAAGGCCAAAAGTAGAGGAAAGGAAGGAGCACAACAGTGGGTGCTCGTGAAATTTGACTAGGCTAGTATGTGTCTGTGTCTACATCTATAAGTTGCAAACCAACGTAAAGTGCATAGAAGAGCCTTCCAATTGTACCAGTTATTATGGTTTCTTCCCATTCTATTGCGAATGGATCGCGTTTGTGTGCACTGTGATTAGTCTATTTTTGTCTTAACAATCCCTAGAGAATCAGTACATTCATAGATTGCAGTACATTCATAGATTGCACGCTTGAAGTGAGATTTGAAACTTCACGAGTAGGTTATGGAGGTTGACTGTCGTCTATCTTCTCCAGGCGTTAGCCAGTTCACGCTTTTAAGTACACCTATGACGCTCTCCCATGGGTCAAATAAATCTGAACATCGGTGCTTTCCTTCTCTGTGCATGTTCAATATCCCCTGGTAGTCCTATTTCGTACGCATCCCACACACTTCAGTAGTGATCTAGGATTGGTCACACATGTGTTGTGCATTTTGTGCATTTTTGAAGAATGACTACATTTCCCCAGTCTGCTGCCAATGAACCAAAGTCTACACCACCACTTCATCTACGACAGAGCTTATGCGACCTTCAGTTTTATACCCTAACAAACTGGTACATTCAGGTATTTGTTTAAGTTCGCTGATTCCAATTGTGACTCACTGCTACTGTAGTCAAAGAATATTACGTTTTTTTTTTCGTTTTGTGAAGTGTAGAATTTTACATTTCTGAAGATTTAAATAAATTGTCAATCTTTGCAGCTCTTGGATATCTTGTCTAGATCTGACCGAATATTTGTGCAACTTCCTTCAGATAATGTTCCACTGTAGAAAATTGATTCATCTGCGAAAATTGTGAAGTTTCGATTAATATTGTTTACAAGTTCATTAACGCACAACATGACACCAAGGATCCCAATATATTTCCCTGGGGAACATCTGAATCCACGTCTAAACGTCTTTGATGATTTTCCAACCATGATAGAATGCTGGATCCTCCCCACCAAGAAATACTTTTATCCAGTAACAAATTTCGTTCGACATCCCATACTACCGCAATTTCAACAATAAGCGTAGATGTGGCACTGAGTAATCCGCTCTCTGGAAATCAAGAAATACTCCATATATAAGATTCCCTGATCAATAGCTTTCACAATATCATGTGAGGAAAGCGCAATTGGGTTTCGCACGATCGATGGTCTGGGAATGCGCACTGCCTGGCATCGATGATGTCACTCTGTTCGAAATACCTAATTACGAATGGGGTGAGATTAAGTTTTAAGATTCTACAACAGATAGCTGTCAAGCATATTGAGCGGTAGTTCACTGGATCACTTCTACTACCGTTATTACAGCCATGTGTAGTCTGTGCTTTCTTCCAATCACTGGTCAAAGTTTTTTGTTCAAGGGATTTAAGATGGATTATAGTTAAAGAAGGGCTAACTGACCTGTAAATCTGATGCATCTGATCCATCAGCCATAGATCTTTATTCAGTTTCAATACTTTCAGACGTTTCTCAACTCCACTGACACTAATATCTATGATACTCATCTTTACGGTGATGTGAGAATTAATCCGAGCCAGTACTCAATCATTCGCGAATGTCCGGACACAGAATTCGGTGTCACTAACAGCACGTACATATAACGAGAATTTCTTTGGGTTTTGTGAGACATATTTCGATAACGTTTTTCTACCGTAGCCGTTGAAGGCATCGTGCATTGCCTTCTTGACAGCCAAACGCTTTTCAGTTAACATCTGTTTACCTACAACTGCATGATTTATTTTATGCGTGTTATGTTGTAATCTCCGTTTCTTTAGAAGTTTATTTACAGTGACTGTAGCACGGAGATTTTCTCACAGTGTTGCATTCAGTACATGGTCTACCACAGTTTCGTGAACCACAATTCTTCTAACTGGTGTGTGGAGTTAAATGTTTCAAATTCCTCTCTGAAATATTATAGTACTGCCTCTTTATCTAGTTTGCTGAAAATAAAAAAAATTCTTCTTGTCTTAGTTGCCCTCTATACTTAGATAATTATTGTTGTGCCAGCTAGAGATGGTAGTTACCGCTGAAAAAAACCGGTTTTCTCTTAAATCGTTTTCGTTCACCGCCAATTTAGCCTGACTGTTAAAACCCTTCAGAAAGCAGGCTTCTGAAATAACCGATTTTCGGTTTTATATTCCTGTTATTTTCTGTGATAAACGTAGTAACAGAACAAATATTGACAAACTTTGATTGTCTCATTTTGAAGATATACAGAATCAAAACATTTAATTAAATAGGCAAATAAAATAAAACTAAGTCTTTTCTCGAAAACTAATAAGTAGTTAAATACTACAAAATGTCACCAGTATTCTCGTATTGATTCTAGTTTTTCGAAATCCTGCTCAAAAATCATGTTGTAATTGGGGATCATACTACTATTTGGACATTATGAACAATCAGTGCCAAAGGGTAAAAACTGGCGCTGTGTTTTCTGTTTTCAAGGGCTACAAGCAGATCAAGTCATATTAGATAAAGTCATATTATGTAGACACAGGTAGCAGATCAGCTACTTTCTATTTTTATTGTATGCTATGAATGAAATGTTGTTAAATTTCTAAATTATTACTGTTGCCATAATTTCCTTACTCTCGTACCATTTCACAGAAACGGCAGACATATATTTAATATTTTCAGGTAAATAAAGCATTTTCCGGGCGGGCAGGAGGGCCTGGTCCCCGGCACGAATCCGCCCGGCGGAATTGTGTCGAGGTCCGGTGAGCCGCCAGTCTGTGGATGGTTTTTAGGCGGTTTTCCATCTTCCACGGCGAATGCGGGCTGGTTCCCCTTCTTGCGCCTCAGCCACACTACGTCGGCGATTGCTGCGCAAATAAGTTCTCCACGTAGGAGTACGCCACCATTCCTCTACCACGCAAACATAGGGGTTACACTCGTCTGGTGTGAGACGTTCCCTGGGGGGTCCATCGGGGGCCGAACCGCACAATAACCCTGGGTTCGGTGTGGGGCGGCAGAGGGGTGAAGTGGACTGCGGTAGTCGTTGTGGGGTTCTGGACCACTGCGACGTGGCGGGGACGGAGCCTCTCCGTCGTTTCTAGGTCCCCGGTAACATACAATACAAATGAAGCATTGTACTTCATTGCTAAGTGACTTCGTTAGAATATTTCCAGACTAGGAGTGGTGCCATTCTGCAAGACAACGGATGCTCGAAGACGACAGTGAGAAACTACGGAACAGACCAGATGGGGCTAACTAAGTCTTGCACACGGCGGGTACATGAGTGCCGTAAGCCATGACACACGGCCATAGAGACATTATTGTCTCAGCAATGCTATACAAAATCTTATGACCTGTGTTTGTTGCTCGTTTCTGTCGCCATTCTTATTAAAACAGTACTGATAACTTTTCCCATTTTCTATAATAACGCAATAGTTGAAACCAATACATATTTTAAGTATAAAAATTACTACTTCTTTTTTTTAAAAATGGTTTATGCACAAACGAAAAATTTTAGCGCTGCTGCTGTGGCTATTTGATATTTCGTTTTTTTACTCGGTTATTAGTAAAAAAATAAAAGAACCTGTTACAACCAAGACCAAACAAATACCGAAAAATACCTGTTATTCAGAACTAAAATAACGCTATCGGTTTTAACTGGTCGGTTTTACCATCGCTGGTTCCAGCACTCCGAAGAAAAGTTTCTAATTGTCTAAGACTGTGGAGGGATTTCCATCCTATACACTCTTCGGTGGCGACAAATTCGTGATATTTTCGGCGCTCTGGCGCCAATGCTCGGCGCATCACGACCTGCCGAGGATGCAGCGGTTTGGCCTCGGATTGGATGTGACGCGGCAGCTCCGCGGAAGCGCTGCCGAACCCGTTTTACGGCAGTTGGCGTAAACCCGACGCCCGTCGTCGCCGTCAAATATTTATTGCTCTGTGCGGGGGCGCGTGGAGATGCATTCTCTGGCATCCGATCGTTTTTATGGCAGTCGCTGCACAGCGTGAGAAGACATTCATTCCTCCGGATGTGAGCTTTGGCACAACAGCCATGTCGAAGCAAGTCCAAAGTTTGACTGCTGTCTTCAGCTCAGTAGTGATATAGACGAATGAGTTGTATCAGATACAGCCTATCTAGAAGATACATGTTTACCAAAGAAAGATTAGGAAGGGAGATTGAGGTTTAATCCCCAACCGACGACGAGATCATTAGAGACAGAGCGAAAGCTCGGATTTGGGAGTGATCAGGAAGAAAACTCGACGTATCCTTTTTGAAGGACCTATCCCTGCATTTGCCCGAGGTGATTTAGGGAACACACTTATGCTCATAAATTAAGGATAACGCTCATACATGGTGAAACAACGCTCTGGTGGGCGGTTTGCGGGTTTAAATCACCTCGGGGTATGCCATGCGGTGGATTTGACCTGTGGTCGTCGCACGGTGGCGCTGGCAGCAGTACACATACGCAGGGGTGTGTTGGTGCATATAAGAGTACGGTGTAGCGAGTAAGTATGCAGACTTAGACTTTTCAGACATGCTAATGGTGACTGTGTGTTGAAAATGGCTCAAAAAACACATATTGATGACGTTATGAGGGGTAGAATTCTAGGGGGACTGGAGGCCCGGTGGATTATGGCAATGATTCCAGTAGACAGGAAACGTATCCAGGCGCTACAGTACGTGACGTCCACAGCGTAAAACACCACCACAAGAAGACCGATAGCTCACCATCAGTGACTGCAGACCGCCATGGAGTACTGCAGGTAGCCTTGCTCGGGACCTTACTGCAGCCACTGGAACAGTTGTCTCCAGACATACAGTCTGCAGACGACTGAACAGACATGGTTTATTCGCCCAGATACTTGCAAGGTGCATTCCACTGACCCCTGGTCACAGGAGAGCACGTAAAGCCTGGTGTCAAGAACACAGTGCATGGTCATTGGAACGGTGGTCCCAGGTTATGTTCACAGACGAGTCCAGGTATAGTCTGAACAGTGATTCTCGCCGGGTTTTCATCTGGCGTGAACCAGGAACCAGGTACCAACCCCTTAATGTCCTGGAAAGCGACCTGTATTGAGGTTGTGGTTTGATGGTGTGGGGGTGGGATTATGATTGGTGCACGTACACCCATGCATGTCTTTCACGGAGGAACTGTAACAGGTCAGATATATTGGGACGTCATTTTGCACCAGTGTATCCGCCTTTTCAGGGCTGCAGTGGGTCCCACCTTCCTCCTGATGGATGATAGCACACTGCCCCACCGAGCTGCCATCGTGGAGGAGTACCTTGAACCAGAAGATATCAGGCGAATGGAGTGGCCTGCCTGTTCTCCAGACCTAAACCCGATCGACCACGTCTGCGATGCTCTCAATCGACGTATCGCTGCACGACTTCAAACCCCTAGGACATTTCAGGAGCTCCGCCAGGCACTGGCACAAGGATGGGAGGCTATACCCCAGCAGCTGCTCGACCACCTGATCCAGAGTATGCCAACCCGTTGTGCGGCCTGTGTACGTGTGCATGGTGATCATATCCCATATTGATAACGGGGTACATGCGTAGGAAACAGTAGCGTTTTGTAGCACATGTGTTTCGGGACAGTTTTCTCAACTTATCACCAATACCGTGGACTTACAGACCTGTGTCGTGTGTGTTCCCTATGTGCCTATGCTATTAGCGCCAGTTTTGTGTAGTGCCACGTTGTGTGGCACCACATTCTGCAGTTATCCTTAATTCATGAGCATGAGTGTAGATGTGGATGGCCGGACAGGAAATTTAAACCGAGGTCTCCCCGAAAGGGACTCCAGTGTCTTAACGGCTGCGTCACCTCATTCGACTGCAATGCTTACTAGTCAGGGCACAATAGCAAAATAAATTCTACACCCAATTTTCGATGAAACAAATCAGTCTTCTAGTAACAGTTTATCTAAGGTCTCTGAATATATTAAGCACTACACGTGACTGGAAGTACATACATGTTGGTCCAAACACTCAGACAGTTCACAAGGCAGAAGTGTAGAAACATGAATAACACTTCAGTTTCTTCCACAGATACACGGAACTATAGACCTACTAACTGCACAGAAATGTGCTGTATAATTATGGAAAAATATTTTGATGTCCTCTTGAAATGTGTCAGTCAATGTGAAAGTTCCTTTTTACGCTTTTTTTTTTCTCGGTTAACTCAAACGTTGATATAAGAATGGGCGATACACGTGATTACAGAGATCAGGCCATTCTCCCATAAAATAAATCTGATTAACTGAGTATTTAGTTTGAATGCGGTAATGGGCTGGAGAATCTGGTCAAATCTTGGCGAGCCATCTGGCTGGGGCCATTTGCTAACCAGGAGCCGAGGAGGTTTTCCCAGGGGACAGCCTAAACTGACATCTGAAGGCCTTCGCTGTGGTGCACAGCTACCCCCTGAAGCAACAGGTCATGATGACAGATGGTCGCCGAGCCACTGTTATTCTGCTGTTGGTGCTGCTGTGGTGTGACGCACTGGCTTTTCTGAGAATCTGCAAATACAGCCGGCAGGCAGGTGTCACTGAACAGACCTTAGCACTGCGCACTAATGAGAAAGCTGGGACTGGGCAAAACGAGTGCATTTCTTTATGTGGTGCCCTGTTCAGCTAAAACAGTACCACACTAAGGCAGCTGTCTGTAGGGCAACCGCTGGGCATAAAAGAATCGAGTGAGACTGGTCATAGAGAAAGATACAATCGCACTAAAAAGTATTGGCACACCTGCGTATTTCTCGTTGCTGGTTGCAAACGCCGCACCTTCCGGTACACAACACATGTACGTGCTACCTCAAATGCCAGACATTACAATTCTGCCCACAGTGCCTACCATTAACAAAGAAATGCAGTGTTAAGGGCAAACATGTATCTCCTCTGCACACAAAAAGTATTGGCACAGAGCGTGGCTTCTCTGTATATTGCTGGGTTTTCAGGTGCCGGAACGCCATCTGCTGACGCAATAGACACTGCGTGTTGTTGACGGCCCAGTAGCTAGTATGTTGCTGTATTGCGCGATAGTGGTCTGCATGGGGCCGAAGAAGAAGGAACATTCAGTGGCGTTGCGTGGGAGAGTGGTATTGCTCCATTCACAAGGGAGAAGCCATCGACAAATCGGAGTAGAGGTGTCTGTTAGCTACACCACGGTACGAGCCATCGTTCATAAATATAAAGAGACTGGAACAACAGTGAATAAGTGTCGTCCTGGACGTCCAAAAGTGCTTACAACCTGACAGCGTCGCCGTATCATCGCACTTGCTTGGAAGGAAGCTGCTACAACTGCAGCAATTATTGCTGAGGTTGTTCAGACACCATCCGACAAGACGGTTAGTGTTCAAACTATACGAAATGTGTTGAATGAGGCTGACAGTCATGGACGTTCTTTCAAGATAAAGCCATACATATCGGAAATTAACCGGCAGGAACGCCTGCAGTTTGCCAAGGACTACATCAGCAAGCCGATGGGGTTTTGGAACACTGTGATATTTAGCGACGAATCGAAGTTCAATGTGTTCGGATTTGATGCAAGAAAGAAAGTTTGACGCAAACCGAATACGCACCTCGACATCAAACACATGCATCCCACAGTCAAACACGGTGGGGGCGGTATCATGGTCTGAGGCTGTATGGCGGCGTCCGGCGTTGGAAATCTAGCTGTAATCCACGGTACATACCGCCATTAAAACCCGGGAGTGGTTACTGTACAATGCCCCGAGAAGGGTTCTAACACCACCTCAGAGCCTTGATTTGAACCCCATTGAGGACCTGTGGGCTCATCTTGACACACAAGTCGGAAAAAGGCGTCCGTCCGGTAAAAATGACTCGGAGAAAGTGCTCCTGGAGGAATGGTCGAAAATTACCCCTGATATCACCCGGAATTTAATACAAAACATTCCTAGGCGTTTATGTGCTGTTATAGATGCTAAGGGGATGAACACTAGCTATTAGAAGGTGAACATCAATGAAGAAAACGAACACACTGTCCGATTCATACGCGTGTGCCAATACTTTTTTGGATGCAGAAGGGCGATGTTTATTTTCATAGCTGTACGTTACTTTACGGACAGGTGATTTGGACATATTTGTAACCTATGTAATGTAAGGTAGCACGTGTCTGGGTTCTGTTCTGAAATAAATGTTTCATTTAACCAACAACCACTAAAATGTAACTGTACCAATACTTTTTGGGGCGATTGTAAATGAGGTCTTGCGTGGCCTGTGAGAGTTCAAAACTCGCGGAATGTCGGCCATGCTTGGTAAAAAGCTAGTATGTGACACTCTGTTGCCAGACCATGGTATCCCGAGCACTGCAGAAAATAGAAGGAAGAACTGCGATTGGACGGTGCTTGAAAAGTACGAGGAGCGTTCAATAAGTAATACAATAAAACTTTTTTCTGAAAGCAGGTTGGTTTTATTCAGGATTCCAATACATTGTATTATTTCCCATTCTTTTGGCTACAAAATCCTATTTCTCAACAAAATCTCCGTCCAATGTGATCGCCTTATGCCACCCTACTAGGAAGGTCTGTACGCGCGCGTGGTACCTCTACAGGTCGACGTCGCAGCCAACGTATTGCGACATCAATAATCTCTCCGTCATTCACATGCTTCTTCCCGCAGAGTGCATTCTTCATTGGGCCAAACAGATGGAAGTCGAAAGGTGGTTCAAATGGCTCTGAGCACTATGGGACTTAACTGCTCAGGTCATCAGTCCCCTAGAGCTTAGGACTATTTATACCTAACTAACCTAAAGACATCACACACATCCATGCCCGAGGCAGGATTCGAACCTGCGACCGTAGCGGTCGCGCGGTTCCAGACTGTAGCGCCTAGAACCGCTCGGCCACAGCGGCCGGCGTCAAAAGGTGTGAGGTGAGTGAGGAAAAAATGCCCAATGAAGTTTAATGACCATCTCTGGTGTGCAGACTTATGTGAGGCCTTGCATTGTCATGGATAAGGAGAAATTCGTCTGCATTTTGGTGGCGACGAACACGCTGAAGTCGTTTCTTCAATTTCCTGATGGTAGCACAGTGTGCTTTAGAACGGATTGTTACATTATGAGGGAAGATACGCTTCAGAATTGATCGAAACACCATGAAGGAGGACATCAAACAGAATAACTCCTTCAAAGTCCCAGCATCTTTTCTTTTTCAATTACTAATCGCATGAAAAAGTCAGTATTCTGGTTAAATTAAATTTTGATGGGAAAGTGGGAAATATTTATTGTGAAACGAAAATATTGTGTGGAGATGAATAACAACGCTCAGTTTGAGCCTGTTAGAGTTTTTGATTGGTCTTTGTTGATGGTCGACTATGGTTCTGCATTCTTAAGTTTATTGTGGACAAAAGGTAGCCTACAGGAAATTGGAGGAAATGTCGCTTCTGTAAGAACAGATACTGTTCAAAATTCTCATTATGCAATTTCAATTTAGTAATTAATACCGAATTGCCTCTAGTGAGAATCGAACCAGCTGCCTTGTAATCCCGAATCTACGAGGACGTGCTGAAAAGTAATGCCTCCGAATTTTTCAGGTCTATACTCTTAAGGCTTTTTAAATAAACCGACTATTCTTAACATCCTACATCTTTATTCTTCATGTCTGCATATTTATTTCTCAACATAGTCACCCTGGCGGTGATCAGGCTTGCCTCAATGAGAGAACAGTTTGTTGATTCTGTCACTGTAGAATGTTTGGATTTGTTGGTGGAACCACAACCTCACCTCTGCTTGCACCGCATCATCACTATCAAACTGAGGTCCTCGAAAGTGTTCTTTAAGTATTGGAATAAATGAATCCCGGATGGAAGTCAGGTCGCGACTGTATGCAGGATGACCGATGACAATGATCCGAAGGTGTCGGATTGTTGCAGACGACGCAACGTTCGTGTGTGGTCTGTCATTGTCATGCTGGAGGGAAGGGTGCTCCATGTGTGGACGAATTCTCTAATTCGTGCTTTTATTTTTCTCGATTAAGCACACTGTTTCTCACGCACCGACATAGTTAAGATACATACCACCATGTTACAGGCTATATTCGGAGCCCTCTATTGGCAGAGGGCTGAAAATACGTAGCCACGAAGAATAAAGATGTAAAATGTCAGTAACGTTTGTTTTATTTGGAAAGCTTTAAGAGGTTTCACATAAAAAATTCGGAGACATTACTTTTCAGCACGACCTCGTGGAACTCTAAGTGCTCAGCAAATGGAGATGCGATTAATTTTCTTGAAATGTGTTGCATGTAACTGCGTCCGAATAACTTCAAGAGCGATTTTTTCGAGCGTTTTTGAGAACTGTATTGTAGTGTTTTAGCAACCTGATGTCCAGACAGAACTGTGAAGAAAATCGAAGAGCCCCATCGGTAAGGCCCATTGTCGTTGGTGTACTGCTCTAGATTTTTATGCGTTTTTTCCATGTAAGAAATTACCAACTCGACTGACATCCTTAATGGTATATCTGTTTGACGCGAGTAGAATGCGGGTGAGAATAACAAACACGTGCAACTAATGGATGTACAATGCTCCGCACCAAATTCCACTCGTCAAATGGGAGCACACAGTTTAAAAGCTTTTATGATTTATTAATGGAATACCGTCACTGGTAATAGCGAATGCATTCCGAAATTATGTTTCCAGTACGTGTACAGTCGATTCACTGCAAAACGTCGGCCATCCCGCTGACGAGTAGCCCTGCAGAAATTTATGCACAGCTTCACCCGTAAATTTCCTGCAGCTTACCAGCATTCGTGGGACACAGCGCCGTTTTTCGGCAGATGAGCACCTGATTTATGGGATCATCAAGGTCTGCATGTGCAGTTCGCGGGGAAAAGATACCGAAAAACACTATTCTACGTGCGAGTGTATGCAAATGGGTCGTATTTTATGGTCGGTGTTACATTGTTGGTTGCGTGAACAGATGTCAGCCAACAAATCGAAAGATCCAAAATACAATCCCAAGTTCTTCGTAGGATCTTTCCGGAAGTTGGAGAAACTTTTACCTGTGACAGTGATGTGTATGTAGAAAATAATTGGAAGTGTTATACGGATTTGAAGTAAAACTTTAAGTATCATCTAACTGTTCTGATGATCGAATTCTCATCTCGAAAGAAGTAGCGGATAACTAACTACAATAGCACTGTGCCTGTTGTTGCTGTGAATCTAAACTAAAAATGTACGACTTTTTTAAAATTTCTGAAGGTTATTAAAAGAAAATAAAAATTGCATTCCTCAATACCAGGGTAGATAAAAATGTTTCAGAAATTAGCTGCAATGCAAAATCGTTTCTTCTTTGTGTATTATCAATTGGCGAGAAGATTGTTTCATCACTTTAAACACTACGTCAAATATTCGTGAAGTCTAATTCACATGGGATATGTTGTACATGATAATAGCTACTTAGCACAGAGTAGTAATTTTTGAGCAACTGTCTGTTTTGCTGTTTTCGTGCTGCTATTTCAGTTTAACCCTGGCATTGTCACGGCATTTTCCGTAACACACATTACCGGGGGGGAATTACTTTATGCTCATTCTAAAAAAAATTAGAAAAAGCGAACTTAGTTAATTATTGCTGAATTATTTTAGCAATATACTTTTTAAAGAGGCACTGATGTGTAAGTAGGGTCCAGAACCTGAAAATACCTTTTAGCACACTCTTCTCAATAGGCGGAAGAGGTCGTACCAGACGAACTGCTGTAAAGATGCTACTCTACTGTCCTTGAGCTCTCGGCAGTTTGTTGCAGTTCTGGTGTCTGAAATCACATTTCTCATACACATGTGCCATCATAAACCATTCCAGAAGAATAGTGAGTGGATTACTTCCTTGCAGGTTGAGATCCACCTTAAACAAAGTCACGCGAATGGCGATTTCTCCTGCCATTATCCTTAAAGTCCAGTGGCGATGGGATAAGGACGTTGGTAGGAGGCTTGAGTGAAAAAGGAAGCTACTAATCTGGTATAAATTATATGTCGTCGTGTTGGAAGTCAGATCTGGAAGCTGGAGAGATCTGTAGATATTGAATAATAGTGTGTAACGGTTCTCTCCACTAACCTGTCGTCTTCTAAAGTTGTCTAAGTATTAAGAAAACAGTCTTAATACGTGTATCTCTGTTTCGGACGGACATGTCGTACTCTGTGTAGGAAGTTGTCAGAAAAGTTACCGTACTATTGAGAAAGCTATGTCGTGTGTTGTAGAAGACAGTGTAAGACGTGATATTTTAAAATATAAACAAACAGGATACATTAATGAGAGGTGTCGCCTACCATCATTGTCAGTACTACAGATGTTGCCCTCTATAGATACAGAGACTAACCTGGGCAAGTGGCATCCCACAAAAAAAAAGCACAAACACAGGTTCAAGTTCAAGATGACAGTGTAGCAGCCTCCAACGAAGAAGATCCCACGACCGACGAGTTGTCTTCTGCGCTGGAGACACAACTTTCGAAGTTTGGACAGCATGATTGTGGAGAAACAGCGACTGCTATAAATTAACTCAGTATTAAGAAAACAGTCTTAATCGCGATTTTTTATTTATTTAGTGCTGGCCGGTTTCAGCCCATCGCAGGGCCCATCTTCAGGGCGAACATACTGTGAAATTACAATATATGTCTCATACAAAACAAACGATAACCATAAAAAAGAGTGGATTACGTAAATATAATGTTTTACCCACTGGTCGACTGCTGGTGGCGTCACGTCTACCGAGGTGTAGCAGGAGACTGTAAAGAATTTGCCTTATGTCTGGGTGACCAATGTAGATATCTAAGCTTAAAAATTGAAGTATAATACAATTTGCGTTAAGATTACAGTGTAAAGATATCATGTTCATTTTAAAACAACATTGTTAAATAAATAAACATAAAAAAGTATGAGAAAAAACTTTTCAACGTCAAACTTATAAAAGAAAGTTAGTAAGTTACCTTATCTACATTCGTAATATACTATGGGAAACGGATAACAATTTCCTGCTTGTATTCTATTTAATTTGTGCTTATTTATATCCTATTTCTATTATTTGATAACGTAACAAGTTTTAGTGTGCCGATCTGTAATCGTACATACAGAGCCCTCTAGTCCAGGAACTATGGGCGCCGTTGCCATGGTAGCGGTCTAACTTGGTCATCCTCTCTGCTACGATGTTATCTGTTGCCTAGTCTAGGCCCTATGGATGCTGTTGTCATGGCAGCGGCGCAATACGGCTGCCCCCTTTGCCACGCTGCTGTCCATCGCCTAGGCAACGATAGGATCGATTCACACTTCGGAGGGAATCCATCGTCATAGTGTAAAAGACAATGGCAGCCTACACTGTCTATAGAGGCGTCCGCCAAAAATACGAATATTATACCTTTATATTTAATATAATTGTAAAAACGATCTTTAGTAAGTGACGATGTATTGATAATCATAAAACTATGTAAAACTTAAGGTAAATGTCTTATAGTCATAGTTAGATGTCATGTAACTCGAAAACTTATGGACGTAAGTTACAAAAAAAATACCTAATGGTATTTGTCGTATATATAGGAAGCTTTTTTTTAAAATTAAAATCAAAGTTATAAGAAAGGAAAAGTATCATCCTTATATACAAATAATATTTTCGAAAAACTCGAAAAATGTTCTATCATAAAACTCGACTTGCTCATTCAGTAGAACTGTTGGTTCCTGTTTATGATGTATGAAAATCTCCAAATTTTAAGAAATATTTTTATTTATTTAACTACGTTGTTTTAAAATGAACATGGTTTCTTTACACTCTAATCTTAACACAAATTGTATTATACTACAATTTTTAAGCTTAGACATCTACATTGGTCACCGCTGGAGGCACTGCTTACGCTCACGTGCTCCTAGCTTGCTATATAAACCCAGACATAAGGCAAATTCTTTACAGTCTCCTGCCACACCTCGGTAGACGTGACGCCACCAGCAGTCGACCAGTGGGTAAAACATTATATTTACGTAATCCACTCTTTTTTTATGGTTATCGTTTGTTTTGTGTGAGACATATATTGTAATTTCACAGTATGTTCGCCCTGAAGATGGGCCCTGCGATGGGCTGAAACCGGCCAGCACTAAATAAATAAAAAATCGCGATTAAGACTGTTTTCTTAATACTAAGTTAATTTATAGCAGTCGCTGTTTCTCCACAATCATGCTGTCCAAACTTCGAAAGTTGTGTCTCCAGCGCAGAAGACAACTCGTCGGTCGTGGGATCTTCTTCGGTGGAGGCTGCTACGCTGTCATCTTGAACTTGAACCTGTGTTTGTGCTTTTTTTTGTGGGATGCCACTTACCCAGGTTAGTCTCTGTATCTATAGAGGGCAACATCTGTAGTACTGACAATGATGGTAGGCGACACCTCTCATTAATGTATCCTGTTTGTTTATATTTTAAAATATCACGTCTCACACTGTCTTCTACAACACACGACATAGCTTTCTCAATAGTACGGTAACTTTTCTGACAACTTCCTACACAGAGTACGATATGTCCGTCCGAAACAGAGATACTCGTCCGGCTCTGAAGAACACTCGAAACAGAGTGACTAGCACAGCCGAAGTACTTCATCTTCCAGGCACGTCAAAGCGACCCGAAGGTGTCCGAAGCACTTTGGTTGTAATATCGTTACTCTTATATTTCTCAAAACTAGTCAAATTTAATAAACAAAAACGGTAGACTCGTAGGGTAACCACGAGAGATTGGGATACTGTAAACTAGGTTAAATACAATGAAAAGTATATAAATAATTAATAAGAGACGTTAGGCATTTTGGCGCCTAACACCCGTATGTGCCGACCAATCAGAAGCAAGCTCTGTACAATTGGCGGACTCTCCCACGGGAGTGGTACATTCTGCTGCTTGTACCACTTCTATACCGTATGCTACTTCACGTGCATCAAGCGACATTAAGGCGGGCTTCTAGCAAGATAAAATATTGGTGGCCACAGCCAGGAATATCCCACTGGACCTGCACGCTAGCGGTAGGTATGTCATTGTCGCCTTCCTGAGAACTCACGTGACCACTCAGGGATCCGGTCCTGTATCTGAGACTGGGCAGGCCAACTTATGATAAACGTTGCCCACGCTGAATGGGAAAGACCCTAGAAAAAGTGGGCTAAATACCGGTAGTCACATTTGCACCTGGCTAGGAATCCACACCCAGAAGGTCATTCCTAGTTTGCGGACGAAAACCAAGAGACAACAATATGACTATGACTGTTGGAACATGGAATGTCAGGAGTCTTCTGGACTTAAATGTAATAGGCGAGAAAGAAGAACAGCTCTGAAACCAGACTTTTGGAGAGGAAATGATGCAGGAGAACCACGCACCCATGGTGTAGGATCTGCAGTAAAAACGAAAATAATGAAACAACATCGATCTATCACCAACACGCAGTTCCACTTACGTAATCGTTAGAAGACCACATGGATACATCCACGTTCCAAACACTGGCATCTCACTATGTCGTCAATCGGTAGCGTGACAAGAAAGACGTCACGATAACAAAAACAGCTCGAAACATCGAGATTCCTGGACTGACCACAAACGGCTGGTTAGCCATCTAAGGATCCTCGTCTATCGCAAACCATGATCGTACTTGCAAATACTTCAACATCAACGGCCTTCACAGCGAAACTGCTGGCTGTTTCTTGCAAGACACACTTTTGGATCGACTTAGCAACATCCCAGTTAACAAAACAGATGTTCAATAGAAATGGTTCACTTTAAAAAACACCATCAACAAGGCTGCAGAGGAGGTCATTGATTTTGATGCAAAGAAGAAAAATAACTAGTTTGATGACACAATTAAGTGTCAAGCGGGATGCTTACCTATTTCTTGCTCAAGATCCATCCTCCGTGGAGAAGAAAGTACACTTTCAAGAGCTCAAGCAGAAGTGTCAAACTGAATTAGAACAATCAAGAACAAAAAGCCAAGAAACTCCTAAGTCTGTCAGATGCAAGGGGACTTGAGGAGTTTTTATGCTGGAATAAAGGAAATATGTGAGCATTTTCATTCCTTATGAGGAACCCTGAAAGCTGTCGACAACACGACCATCATAACTTACAGTAAGGTCATCTTAAACCGCTAGAAAGAGCATTTCAGCTCACTCTTAAACCATAGTTCTACTGCTGCTGACGTCTGCCTCGAACATGTTCCTCAACATCCAACACAACCTTGCATGACACTCCCACCGACATTTTATGAATGCAGCAAGGCGCTAGACAGCGTGTCACAAAGAAAGGCACCCGTACCTGGCAGAATCCTCCTCCAGATAATTCAAAGTGGTGGCTTATCTCTAAAAACCAGGCTCTTCTCCCTGTTACCTTTAGTGTAGGAAACTTTTAAGGTACCAGCTGATGTGAAGAACTCCACTACTGTCACCATCTTTAAAAAAAGGCGACCGAAGCATATGAGGTAACTAGCGTGGCATATCCTTGCTTTCCGTGGCTGGGAAAATTTTTGCTATTAATATGATGAATCGCCTCCAGACCCTTCCTGAGACTGTACTTGCTGAATTTCAGAGCGGATTTCGCCCCTCCAGAGGAACTATTGATATGATCTTCTGTGCACAACTGCAGGAGAAGTGCAGGGGACAACATAAGCCTTTACAATATGTGTTCTTTGACCTAGAAAAGGCCTTTGATACAGTGCGCATAGAAGCTATGAGGAAGGTATTAAAACGTTTTGGCTGCCCTGAACACTTTGTTAAACTAATCCAAGCTGTCTACGATGACATATCTGGGCAAGTGCTATACCAGAATGAAAGATCGGACAAATTCCCTATTACTAATGGGCTCAAACAAGGATGCATCCTCGTTCTAACGTTGTTTGCTCTGTTCCTAGCAGCCATGCTTCATGAGACTTCGTCTGTAAACAATGAAGGAGTAGAATTCAATCATAGAGTTGACGGAGGACTATTTAATCGGCCCAAACTGCACTGTAAAAAGGTTACAAGTCTCACTCAGCTAACTGAACTCACATACTCACAGACCTGCAACTGTCTGTAAATTGTGTCAGTATTGCATACAAACTGTTTGACCTGACCATTAACCTCCAAAAAACAAAGGTACCAGCACAGCTTGCTCCTGGAACTACCTTTCCGGATCTCAGTACCTGTATTCCCAGCACACGTTTGAAACAAGTGGATTACTTCCTCTGTCAAGGAAGTATATTGTCGACTGACTGTTCGTCGGAAAAAGACGTGCAGAACAGAATGCATGCCGCACATGTTGCGTTTGGACGTCTTCTACATCGGGTCTTCCTGAATAAAAATCTGATACTGTGCACCAAACTGACGGTATATTGAGAAGATGTTGTTTCTACCCTGCTCTATGGCAGCGAAGCCTGGTCATTATATCACCATGATGTTAAGAGTCTAGAGCGCTTCAACCAACAGCAGCTTAGATACGTTATGAACATCAAATGGGATGATTTCGGTTCAAACACTACGGATCTAGATAAGGCAAAGATGTATAGTATAGAAGTCACCAACTCAGACGGATTAGGCATATTAATCGGATGAGAAACAACAGAATTCCTCGACAAATTTTGTATGGTGCAGTGAGCACAGAAAGAAGGCTTCGTGGTGCTCCTCTGAAGCACAATAAGGACCAATTCAAGAAGAGCCTAATGAGTCTAAACACTGACCAAAGTAATTCGTGCGCCGTAGCAAGCAAAATATCGTAAACATTGGCGCACAACTACTTCAGCTGCTATCTCGCATTTCGAGCAGGAACGTCGGAGGCAGGAAAATGAAAAACGTCAGAGGTGCAAACTTCGCTAGGCCCAGCACGCCCTCAACCCTCTATAAGTAATGAATGTGGCCATATGTTTAATTCCAGGACTGGTCTGCTAAGCCATCATAGGCACCTGCATACCTGAATTGCCAGGCAATAACGGCAATGCAGAAGAAAAATGAAAACTCGGATACGAGTATCAGCCGACGATCAGTATCAAAGCACGTTCAATAACGTGTTCTACCAACTTCATGACCACCACAAAACATTTTAAAAATGCTAATTGCGTTTATTGTTATTAACTTTTACTCTGAACACACTTTTTATAGACATACAGATGTGCACGTAAGACCTCAAACCTCGAAATATGGAATACGACACTCATTGGGGAAAGTGACATCTGCTAGGGAGACTCAGATTTTTGGGTTCAATTTAACTGAAAAATTTAGAACATTAAAAAAATAGATATTTTTTTTTGCAGAATTTATAAATTGACTGACTAGATTACAATATTTTCAAAAGGTGGGCATGTATTAAACTGTGTTCTTGAGCTGTAATAAATTTAATAACTACCGATAAATTCAGTAGCAGCGAACTACCACTGAGATGTTTTTAGAGTCCCCTGCATATAAGTGTTCGAAGCCCGCCAAAAAGAGACAGATCAGGAGCGTCGCCATTTTTGCCTTCCGGTGACCTAAAGACCAAATCTGTGACTAACTGCTAGTCCAATGTTACTGAGCTGTGTGCTAATCGCTTTTGTTTAAACTTGCTAGACCCTGAGGACAGGGTTTAATTAAGGTCGGAAGTCTGAAGAGCGTTAATAAGCCAAGTCACTTTTTCCTCGGAGTTTGTGTTCCGTATAGAACCAAAATTTATACGAGGGTGGAATGAAAAATAATGTCTTTATCTTCGCCTCTTCTCAGAAGGTAGCACCACTGGCGTGCGTCTCATTCTCCTCACACTTGATCGGCAACGAATAACGTGTGTGTCGTTGTTGCTCACAGCACTCAACAAAGTCAATGACTTCTGAAGTCCACATGACGAGTTGTGGAAAGTCCATCTCTGTATTCGCTGTCGTACAGTGGAAAATAGGAACTGAGATGAATTTTAACAATCAATCTGTACGTTTAGAAAATAAAATGAGAGTGTTCGATAAAATCCAAGTCGTGCTTCTGCCCAAAGGGTTATAACAGCGAATGGTATTGTTGAGTTGACTTTTTACGGCGTGAAAATAAATGAGATTGTAAAAAAATGAACAGCCAACAATAAATTCCTTCCTTAAGCTTATCAGCAGATACTGGTGATGAAAATATTGCCGTCGTACCAACATGACGTAGTAGTGCTACCAACATGAAGCAGTAGTGCTACCAACATGAAGCACTAGTGCCTCTTTGGCTGCTATAGACCATATCATTGTAGATACAAATGGCAGTAGCAGTGTAGCATATACATTTCCAGTACAGTGAAGATTTTCATTCTTTAATACATACGGCAATGTATACGGGCAGCAGTGCACATATCACACTTGTTTAGCGTAGCATTTGAATATGTATAGTAACTTTAATTTGTTTTATTCTACTGTTTAATATTGCGATATCATCATATTCGTAGCTTTTAGTATTCCGGATGTCTCTTTTATGCGTCGTCAGGTGTCTTTCTTCTGGTGTTTCAGCACATATTCGCAATGTCTTCCTTGCAATGTGTAGCTGGAACGAGCCTAAACAGACAGTGCTCATTAAGTCTCTCAAGCGACTCCCAGTTTCGATGGAAAGCATTGATTTGTTTCCTGTTCTACACAAAATGATTTTTAAATCGGATTTTTACGTGCCAAATTACTTCAATGCGACATTAGTTTTATCGATATGTGTTTGGAGGGACAGTAACACACGAAGAACAACTTAGAACTCCAGCAGCGACGGAGCAGCACTGCTCCATGGCGGTAGCAGCAGCCCAGGCCAACGCGCTGTTGCCGCTGCTGGAATGCTGGTTATCCTCCGTGTTTTACTGTCTCTGTAGATGAAAATCGATAAAACGAGTGTCGCATTAATCTGACGAGTTGTGGAAAGCAATATGACACTACTTTGTCGAATGGGGACGGAAAATTCCGCTTTAAAAATCACTTTGTTTGTAATGGGAAACAAACCGACGCTTTCCGCTGACACTGGGTGTCGCATGAAAGACATGACGAGCCATATTTGTTTGGGCTGACTCCAGCTACATGACGCAAAAAGCGAACCCGCGAATATCTGCCGAAACAGCGAATATCTGCCGAAACACCAGAGAAAATGCGTCTGATGACTCTTAGTCAAGCTTCCCTGTAAATAATGTACAGTACTTCATGTATTACAGTTCGCACAGTTTTCATTTAACCTGTTCATGCACTGCATGTTATATTCCTAATTATAGTTTCAGATAACTTTTACAAAAAACTCCCGCAATTCGGTCTTTTAAAAATTCGGTGCGATGCTTCACTGACAGTAGACTCTCCTCAACATCTCCAGCTGGTAGGAACTAGAGTTGTAAATCTCTCGTGGGTTACCACGGACTATCAAAAGTAAGCATATACTACCTTAGTTTTCCTAGTAGTTTTGGCCAGTTAAGGTCGTATCCAAGTTACCTGTACGTTAGGTGTGTTGCATAGCAATCGGGCGTTACTTCATAACAATCGCTTTCTAGGATCCCCTAAAAACTGAAGCTGTAAACCACAGAGAATCTTAGAGGATATAAAGGGCCACGAGACGTACGGCATATTTTTGTTCTACATAGTTATCCTCCTGTCTGCTACTTGAAAATAAACAGTATCTATAGCAAAATTAAACTTGTCAATGATTAATTCAGGTTTTATTCGGAAGCTGTTGATTTGTAATGTGAAGCAGAGAGATGTTGCAGTAAAAATAAATAAAGCAATTCAGATTTATCATTTAGCGCTAAAAACATAATTTCCACAACAAAAAGGTAAAAATAAAGGAAACTCCAAAGCAGAAATATAGCAAACATCACTTCAATAGTTCGTCGTACTTATATAAAACATGTTTCTTTTATTTAAAATAACTCTCACATTTATCAATAATAACAGGATACCTTTGTCTTTGATCCTGACGAAGAATATTCTGTTGAGCACAAAAAAGTTCAGTAATTGTATATATATTTGTTTGTGCTTGTAAACTATACTTGCATAAAAAGTAATTCCTTTGTTTACATAAAAGCGCAGAAGTTATGCAATCAGCTAATTTTTATTTCATATAAAACGCAATTTATATTCTGTAAGGGTATAAAATACACAACGGACTAACAATGAATAATGCACAGTTCTAACTAAGGAAAAAAAAGGGAGGGAACGCGTCGGCTCCCAGTTTCTCTGTTACACATTCATCTATGTTTCCTTACCTACCAATGCTACCAATACTATCGATAATCCTATAATTTCCTTACTTAGTGTACCAAAATTACCAAACCGTATTTCTTGTAGAGAACAACTATACTGGGTACATTTAACAGCGAACGGTTGAGGCCGCGCGGGGTAGCCATGCGGTCTGGGGCGTCTTCTCACGGTCCGCACGGCTCCCTCCGTCGGAGGCTCGAGTCTTCCCTCGGGCATGGGTGTGTGTGTGTGTGTGTGTGTGTGTGTGTGTTTGTGTGTGTTTTGTCCATAGCGTAAGTTAGTTTAAGTTAGATTAAGTGGTGTGTAAGCTTAGGGACCGATGAACTTACCACAAATTAAAAAAATAAATTGAACCGTTGTGTTGTTTGCACATTTCTGCCTCCGGCAGCTGTAACATTCAATCGATACTTCACTTCTTACGATGGAATGCTCTGCTTGACATATGCAGTAAGAAAGTTGAGTGAGGTACAGACAACAGATAGCACAACGAGTACAAATTCTGTGAGAAACTGTGCCAACTTAGTAGTCGTACAATCTGAATGCCTGCCACTACAGAAAGCGGAGGAATTACCCTTTGTCCACAGCGCCAAAGCTCAAATTTTCATTTATTAATCTTTGCTAAAGGATGCCTAAGTTCGTAGCGTTTTCCGTAAGTTTACCGAGCGAAGTAGCGCAGTGGTTAGCACGCTGGTTCAAACCCGTCTCTGGCCATCCTGATTTAGGTTTTCCGTGATTTCCCTAAATCGTTTCAGGCAAATGCCAGGATGTTTCCTTTGAAAGGGCAGGGCCGCTTTCCTTCTCCATTCTTCCCCAATTCGACACTGTACTCCGTCTCTAATGACCTCGATGTCGAGGGACGTTAAACGGTAATTTCCTCCTTTCCATAAGCTTAATAAACACAACAGATAGACCTAACAGGCACTTAAGTCATCAATAATATGTTGGCCCTCACTATGTACAACAGTGTGCCAACGCCGGAGTAACTTTTCGATTTGCGATTGCAGCAATCACGTGGTTTAGAGGCGAACAACTCATCGAGCCATGTTCGGAGCGCATTTTCATACGGAAAGGAAGTTCCTTGAAGGTTGTTCGATAGAGAGCTGAAAAGATGAAAATCTGAGGTCCCAAGATCAGGTGAGTAAGGTGGGTGCGGAATGACTTTCCAACCCAGCTCCTGTATAGTGTTTTTTGTCAATCTAGCAGAATACAGGCGGGCATTATCGTGGGGTAGTATCACTTCACACAGTCTTCCTGGTCGTTGTTCTTGGATTGCGTCTGCAAGGCGTCTCAGTTCAGTAGTGATGGTTACACCTCGAAGCAATTCGTAGTGGACCACATTATCTTTTCCGGGTACGCGCAGGTCCTTGTACAGGGAATTGGTGGTTTGTTTCGACATCCATTCCGGTCCTTTTGTTATGTTACCAAGAAGAATCCATTTCTCTTCACCAGTAACGATACATGATAGGAACGGATGGTGTTGTTCACGAGCCAATTGATAAGAAGCAAGCAGAGATGCACATATGGCCACCCACTGATTTTGGTGATTTTAGCGTAGAACATGCGGTACCTATACATCCCATTTCTGAACCTTTCCCATTGCATCCAAATGTCGTACGGTGGTGGAATCACCACAGTTCATCACATTTGTCACTTCTCTAGTACAAGGACGTGGATTTTGTGGGTTAATGAGTTTAAACGATCTTCATCGAACCTCGAAGGTCTTCCTGAACGTAGAGAGAGAGAGAGAGAGAGAGAGAGAGAGAGAGAGAGAGACACTAATGTCAAAACGATCCTCCTTAAAACAGAAAACCATTTCCTTTCCGTGCTATGTCAAATGGCATTATCCCAACACACGGCAAAAATGTTCGTCGTTTCCTCCACTGGTGTCACCTCTCTATTGAACTCAAACAGAAAAAAAACTGAAGTGCCAAAGAAACTGGTACACCTGCCTAATATCGTGTAGGGCCCCTGCGAGCACGCAGAAGTGCCACAACACAACGTGACGTGGACTCGACTAATGTCGGTAGTAGTGCTGGAGGGAATCGACACCGTGAATCATGCAAGGGCTGCCCATAAATCCGTACGAAAACGAGGGACTGAGATCTCTTCTGAACAGCACGTTGTAAGGCATCCCAGATATGCTCAATAATGTTCATGACTGGCGAGTTTGGTGGCCAGCGGAGGTATTTAAACTCATAAGAGTGTTTCTGGAACCACTCCGTAGCAATAAATTCTGGACGTGTGGGGTGTTGCATTGTCCTGTTGGAATTGCCCAAGTCCGTCGGAATGCACAATGGGCATGAATGAATGCAACTGATCAGACAGGATGCTTACGTACGGGTCACCTGTCAGAATCGTATCTAGATGTATCTTGAGTCCCACGTCACTCAAACTGCACACGCCCCACACCATTAGAGAGCCTCCACCAGCTTGAACAGTCTACTACTGACATGCAGGATCCATGGTTTCATGAGGTTGTCTCCATACCCGTAAACGTCCATCCGCTTGATACAATTTGAAACGAGACTCGTCCGACCAGGCAACATGTTTCCAGCCGTCAACAGTCCGGTGTCGGTGTAGATGTGCCCAGGTGAGGCGTAAAGCTTTGTGTCTTGCTGTCATCAAGGGTACATGAGTGGGCCTTTGGTTCCGAAAGCCCATGTCGATGATGTTTCGTCGAATGGTTCAAACGCTGACACTTGTTGATGGCCCAGCATTGAAATCTGCATCAATCTGCGGAAGGGTTGCACTTCTGTCACGGTGAACGATTCCCTTCAGTCGTCGTTGGTCCCGTTCTTGCAGGATATTTTTCCGCCCGCAGCGATGTCGGAGGTTTGATGTTTTACCGGATTCCTGATATTCCCGGTACACTCGTGAAATGGTCGTACGGGAAAACCCCACTTCATCCTTACCTGGGAAATGCTGTGTCCCATCGCTTGAGCGCCGACTATAACACCACATTCAAACTCACCTAAATTTTGACAACCTGCCATTGTAGCAGGAGTAACCGATCTAACAATTGCGCCTGATACTCGTTTTCTTATAAAGGCGTTGCCGACCTCAGCTCCGTGTTCTGCCTGTTTACATATCTCTGTATTTGTACACGCATGCCTATACCAGTTTCTTTGGCGCTTCAGTGTACAAAGAGTGCATTATTCAACAATTAAGATGGAAGTATGGATTAAATACACTGCAGATTATGTATGCATTATATTCAGTACTTCGAATCATATATGTAGCAGATATCAACCAATAAAAACATTTTCACAAATGTGATGAAGATCAAAAGTGAAAGAGTAAATCCTTTTTCAAAGAGTAAATATTATTCCCGTAATCCGCGTAGCACTCTTCAAATCAATAAGCATTTATACTACACACTTTCTAATGTAGCTACGTTCTGCCTCGAGGTTCAAACTATCTCCATACCAAATTTCTTCGCAATCGATTCAGCAGTTTCGTCGTGAAAACGTAAAGGACAGAGTTACTTCCGCATTTATAATATTAGGTTGTTGAGCTTTTCAGAAGGAGCATTAGGCAACAGTTGACTCCAACCGGGGAAAGGAATACAGTGGACGACGAATGGATAGCTTTAAGACATGAATTAGTGAAGGCAGAAGAGGACCAAACAGGTAAAAAGACAAGGCCTAGTAGAAATCCTTGAGAAAAACTAGAGATACTGAACGTAATTGACAAAAGGAGGAGATTTAAACATGCAGAAAATGAAGCAGGGGAAAAGGAATATAAGCGTTTAAAAAATCAGATTGACAGGAAGTGGGAAATTTCTGAGCTGGAATGGTTAGATAACAAATGTAAGGATTTAGAAGGTATTTAACCAGGGGAAGGATAGATACCATCTACAGGAAAAGTAAAGATGTATATGAGAAAAAGAGAAGCAGCTATATGAATATCAAGAGCTCAGATGGTAAACCAGTCCTAAGCAAAGAAAGGAAATCTGAAAGGTGGAAGGAGTATACAGAGACTCTATATAAGCAAGATGAACTTGAAAGCAATATTATAGAAAGGAAAGGGGACGTAGAGGAATATGAGATGGGAAATACGATAATACGAGAATAATTTGACAAAACTATGAAACATGTAAGTTGAAAATAGGCTCCGGTGGAAGACGATATTCCGTCAAAACTACTGATAGCCTTGGGAGAGCCAACCATGACAAAACTCTTCCATCTGGTGTGCAAGACGTATGAGAGATGCGAAATAACCTCAGATTTCGAGAAGAATGTAGTAATTCCAATGCCAAAGAAATAAGTTACTGACAGGTGTGAAAATTACCGAACCATCAGTTTATTATGTCATGATTGTAAAATACTAACACGACTTCTGTACAGAAGTATGGAAAAACTGGTAGATGTTTACCTCGGGAAAGATCAGTTTGGATTCTGCAAAAATGTAGGAACACGCATGGCAATACTAACCCTACGATTTATATTAGAAGATAGGTTAAGGAAGGGCAAACCTACGTCTATAGCATTTGTAGACTTAGAGAAAGCTTTTGACAATGCAGACTGCAATTCTCCCTTTGAAATTCTGAAGTTATCAGGGGTAAAATATAGGAAACGAAAGGCTATTTACAACTTGTGCAGAAACCAGACGACAGTAAGAAGAGTCGAGAGGCAGGAAAGAGAGGCAGTGGTTGAAAAGGGAGTGAGGTAGGGTTGGAGCCCATCCCCGATATTGTCCAATATGTACGCAGAATAAGCAGTAAATGAAACCAAAGAAAAATTTGGAACAGGAATTAAAGTCCAGGGAGAAGAAATAAAAACTTTGAGGTTTGCCGATGGCATTGTAATTCTGTTAGAGACAGCAAAACACCAGGAAGAGCAGTTTTGTGGAATGGACAGTATCTTGAAAGGAGGATATAATATGGACATCAACAAAAACAAAACAAGGATATTGGAATGTAGTCGAATTAAATCAGATGATGCTAAAGGAATCAGATTAGGAGACGAGACATTGAAGTGGTAGATAGTTTTTGCTACTTGGGTAGCAAAATAACTGATGATGGCCGAATGAGAGAGGATATAAAATGTGGACTGGCAGTGACGAGAAAAGCTTTTCTGAAGAGGAGAAATTTGTTAACATCGAGCATAGATTTAAGTGTCAGAAAGTCTTCTAAAAGTGTTCTTATGAAGTGTATCCATATATGGATCCGGTCTTGGAAACTGACGTAAGGGAGAGCGGTGTGCTGACCACATGTCCCTCCAGATCCGCATCTAGTGACGCCTGTGCGCTGAAGATGACACGGCGGCTGGTCGGTACCGTTGGGCCTTCATGGCCTGTTCTGGAGGAGTAAGTTAGTTAGTTAGCCACATATGGAAGTGAAACCTGGACGATAAGCAGTTTGGATAAAAAGAGAATAGAAGCTTCCGAAATGTGGTGCTACAGATGAAAGCTGACGATTAGATGGATCGATCATGTGACTAATGAGGAAGTACTGAACAGAACTGGGGAAATTAGAAATTTGTGCCACAAGTTCACCAAGAGAAGGGGTCGGTTGATGGGGCAGAATCGCAGACAACAAGGGTTCACCAGCGTAGCACTTGAGGGAAATGTAGGGGGGGGGGGGGGGGGAAGTCACATAGGGAGACCAAGAGATGAATAAATTAAGCGGATTCAGAAAGATTGCAGTACTTATTTGAGACGAAGACGCTTACACAGGATAGAGTCGTACGAAAAGCCGCATCAAACCAGTCTCCAAAAACAGTTTTGGAGAAGCGTGTTCAGACAATCAGACAGACACAATAGTTTTACATATTTATTATTAATGTAGATTATAACGGACCTGAATTTCGAGTGTGAAGTATTTGAACTACCTCGGCTTTGACTTTGTCGGCGTTCGTTTATTACAACTTTTATAATTATTTTATGGCCTACATTGATACAGGTACGATTAAAAAAGCGATTGGCATCCCAGTAAACTTTGAATTTGCATTTACTAGCGTAGTGGGCCTTTTCCCACTCGCTAGCGACTTTCTTATAGCCTCATTTCAAGAACACCGGATACGCGACCTAACGGCTACTTGGGTTCAAAAAAGGCTCTGAGCACTATGGGACTTAATATCTGAGGTCGTCAGTCCCCTAGAACTTAGAACTACTTAAACCTAACTAACCTAAGGACATCACACACATCCATGCCCGAGGCAAGATTCGAACCTGCGACCGTAGTGGTCACGCGGTTCCAGACTGTAGCGTCTAGAACCACTCGGCCACACCGGCCGGCCGCTACTTGTGTGAAGGGACGAGAACATCATTTGGAGACCCAGATGGATGCACATTTTTAAAACTTCAGTGTTCTACTCTGATGCGGCAAAACACAAGTAGGTCACTGCCACGTCCTGGTACTCCAGTACAAATGGAGAAATTTACCTGTAATTTTTGGTAACACAGTTGAGGAGTCCGCACCGTAGACTGACTGACGTGACATTAAGTAGCAAGCATGGCGCCGTTAAACGGATAGATCGCCGTACGTTACAATGTAAAGAATGGAATCCTGCGCACATTGTCGGTCAATTTGATTTAAGCAGCGTATGTCACTGAGTTATTATTAACAGAGGGTGTCACTTGATAGGAAATAGATCCGAGAATGGAAGTGGTTTCTTGCGATTTTGTTGATGTGAGAGTTGTGCCTCGTCGGTCCAGTAAGTTTAAAGATGGTGAGGCGGGAATGTCTGACTTGCGTTACCGAGAAAGTGTTGGACGTCCTGTGACAGCAGTCACTAAACTGAACACGTAAAACGTTGACAGACTGCTTCAGTACGATCGTCTTGTCATTCTGACAGAATCTGCAGGCATAATTGGCATTTCACAGAAACTGTTTGTCACATTATTGTTTTACTTGGTTATAGGAAAATCTGTGCACAATGAGTCACCCATGCTCAGACTTGAAGTTTTCCAGAAACTGCTCTCACGTAATGAAAATGATGGTGACTTTTTTCTGTATTCAATTGTGACGGGTGATGAGAAACCACTGAGAACATCAGTCCACCGATTATGAGTACAAAGGCTTGCACAGAAACAGAATTCAGGACACAGTGCAAGACGCCACTGTGGTTATGGCCAAGCTTTACTAAGTGAGTCTTTAACTTGCACCGAATATCCCATCTCGATATACAAATCACCCCATTATGATTCAAATGTATATAAACGATGTAAGTACAAGGGAGCGAAAGGGAAGGATGGCACTGACATGTGAACTGTAGCTGTGGGTCTTGTGTAAAGTTAATAAATATGAGAATAGCTTTGGGGAAAATGGCAACTGGAGTGAAACAGGAATTCAGAAACATGGTTGCATCGATTTTATAGGTATACGATAAAAACCGACAGCAAAGTCATGGCCAAGAAGTCGAGAACAGAGTTTGACCGATTAATATCATGAGGTCAAAATGCGCCTATTCCCTCGCGAGTGTTACTTGCTTGCCACATTGCTGCGTAAACTTACACAAGTTAAACGGAGCCAAGGCGACAAGAAGTGCAGCGGGTGATGTACTGCCAAGTTCGCGACGCATCCGCTTCTTCCTGCTGTTGTCTCCTTCTCAAATGTCTCGGAAGAAGGCTACCACCTCTCTATCTATCAAGAAGTCTCCTGCCTCATTGTTCAACAACTTGTGCTCTCGGCTTCTGCCCTGCTGAAGCGGCCAAAAACTGCTGGTCAGTCTATCTACGAGGGGCGTTCAATAAAGAATGCAACACATTTTCTTTCGCTGCCAGTTTCTGTTAAAAAAATACTGAATTTGCAGTGGAACGTCCCGCTTCTGCCCGTATAGTTTTATGACGTTCCGGTAGGTGGTGATGCTATACGCAGCCTTCAAAATAGCGTCTGTAACAAGGTGTGCTCCAAGCAGAGAGCTGTCATTGGGTTTCTTGTGGCAGAAAACCAGAGCATTGCTAATATTCATAGCCACTTGCTGGCTGTCTAAGTAGATCTGGCAATAAACAGAAGCACATTGAGTCATTGGGGGAGGCATCTGTCATCTTCGTGACAAGACTGCTTAAATCTGTCTGATCTCCTGCGTGCCAGCCGGCTGCACATAGCTTTTACTCCTACAATGTTCGGACGTGCGGACACTCTCATTCGAGGTGATCGACAGACAGAATTCAAACACCTCGCTGCACAACTGGACGTCTCTGTTGGTAGTGCTGACACACTCATCCAGGAGGCGGGATACTCAAAGACGTGTGCCTACTGGGTTCCCCGCCGACTAACAGACTTACATCTGTTTTGCCTCATAAAAGATGCACTCCACGAGAAGCAGTACGTGGATGACGGGGAGGTTACTGATGCAGCAAGACGTTCATTCCGAAATCGACCGTACAGTGGTACGATGCAGGCATACAGACTCTCCTAGTAAGGCTGTATAAGGCTGCCGCACTGAATGGAGATTATGCTGAAAAACAGGGTTTTGTAGCTGAATAAAACCATCCTGCTTTCAGAAAAAAATGGTTGCATTACTTATTGGATGTTCCTCATACTTTTTCAAGTACCATCCAATCTTAGTTCTACCTGAAATTTTCTGCAGTGCTCGAAAAAATACCATGGTCTGGCGACAGAGTGTCACGTACCGGCTTTTTAGCCAGCATGGCCGACATTCCGCTAGTTTTGCACTCTCAAATGGTTCAAATGGCTCTGAGCTCTATGCGACTTAACTTCTGAGGTCATCAGTCGCCTAGAACTTAGAACTAATTAAACGTAACTAACCTAAGGACATCACACACATCCATGCCCGAGGCAGGATTCGAACCTGCGACCGTAGTGGCCGCGCGGTTCCAGACTGTAGCGCCTAGAACCGCACGGCTTTGCACTGTCTCACAGGCCAAGGAACACCTTATTTATCTTTCTATATGACCACCCTTTCTATATGACCAGCGTTTCGCCTACAGCCAGCCACCAGTGTGATACTGTTTCAGCTGAACAGGGCACCGCATAAAGAAATGCACTGGTTCTGCACAGTCCCAGCTTTGCCATTAGTGCGCAATGCTAAGGGCTGTTCGGTGACACCTGCCTGCCGGCAGCCTCTGCAGTCTCTCAGAAAACTTAGTGCATTACACCACCATAGCACCCATATACAATAGGAGTGCCTCAGCGATCATCTGTCATCAAACCGACTGCTTCAGGGCGTAGCTGTGCACCACAGCGAGGGTTTTCAGGTGTCAAATTAAGCTCTCACCTGGTAAGATCTCCGTGGCGCCTGGTTAGCAAGTGGTCCCCAGCCATATGGCTCACCAAGACTCGACCAGATTCTCCAGCCCAGTACCGCCTCCGAACTAAATACTCAGAGTTTAGCAGATTTATTTTATAGAGGAATGGCCTGAACTCTGTAATCACGTGAATCACCCATTCTTATATCTACGTTTGAATTAACCAAGAAAAAAATCAAAAAACGAGCTGACACATCGACGGATGTATAATTAATGATAATTATAAGGAAACGACAGTCTGTCACCAACCTGACTCATTTCAAGAGATCGTCAAAATATTTTCCATAATTGTACACCACATTTATGTGCAGTTAGTAGGTCTATAGTTCCATGTATCTACGACAGAAAGTAAAGTTTCATCTATCTATGCTTCTGTCTTGTGAACTGTATGAGTGCTTTAAAAAAAGGTGTGTTGCGTTACTTACTGACCCCTTGTAAATGAACATCTCTACTCTGCCAGTGAGAAAGTTCATGTCAAAAATTGCGCGCTCATTATGTAAAATAATCTGATCTTTTCGGGAAGTTGCTGGTACTGACGAAGATAAGCCACCGTTCCCCGTTCCCGTTGTTTGCGAATGCCAACCAATTGTAACTCAGTCTTACTCCCCACCATACACACACCACGTGGGCAGTGTTTTGAATAGCAGCCCCAACGAAGCGTCGGCAAGCTTGAAAGCTGCTCCTAGCGGTGGAGTTCTGCTCTTCACACATTATGATGTGTGATCTTAATTTGTCAAGGCGTCTGCAGTCGCACACTTTTACCACCCACTATGCGGGTGGTCAATAGCTGTTTGGAGATGCTCTGTTGAAAATATCGTATCCTCTCGAAAGTGCGGGGGGAGGGGGGGGGGCGATTAGCAGACCACACCAGCACATGCGCTGCCAGTTCGAGGAATCGTTTAATCCTCTCCAGAGAGACACCGCGGCAAAATGGCTCGCGGCCCTCGCCAATACATATACTTGTGAGCGACGGGTCCCCGAACGCCGACCTGGCCAGCAGCCCTATCCTAATGGTGTCCCGTGTACAACGCTTTGCTATTCTGCCATCTAACTACACAGAGATTAAGTAAAACAAGATGTATTACAATTGGGAATGGATAATCTCAGCAATCGTCACTCATTACCCTTGAGAATTAAACCCTACATTACGTATGCGTTACAATCTCGAGACCAAAGTAAGCCTATTGATTCAACAGATATGCATAATTAGAATCAATCGCGAGGCTGGCTACAGCCTGACGCCGTTAGATAGTCCTCGGAGTCTTGGAATGCTGATTTCTTCGAACGTGTAACAACAATTAATTGAGAGTATCACATCACAATGCTGCCAAGTTCGATGTGACGACAAACAAGGGGCCGAAAGAAAATGTTCTCCTGTAGAATGACAGTACTAGGCCTCATACTTCAGAAGGCACCACAGAACGTAAGAGACTCGAGCTTACCACCATATGGCATTCTCTCTACAGTCCAGATTTGGCGACGTCTGACTGCCATCTGTTCCCGATAATTAAATAAGGTTTTCAGGATGATCATTGTTCATTTTAAGAAAAAGTTGGGAGAGCTGCGAAATGTTGGTTGTGGAAACAGTGTGTCGATTTTTTCCGTGACGGATTCAGGAAACTTATTCATCGTTGGTAGAAGTGTATGAAGGTTTCTGGAGATTATGTGGAAAAATGAATATCGATAATTAAAGAGCAAATTCTACGCATTATTTCTCTGTCTGATTTATTAAAATATGCTCATCGAAACACAGGTTCCGAAGGTGGAGGCATTAATTTAAATTTAACCCTAGTAGGATACACGAAGCCTGAGTTAAAGATAATCTTACGATCTTTACAATTATTAGGACCAAACAAGTAAACCTTCATATTCTCACACTAGCTTCAAACACGAAATAAAGTAATATGACATCTATAGCATCT